>NW_019154123.1:6068802-6191319 GCF_002288905.1 Enhydra lutris kenyoni
TTTGCTTTCTCCTCCTTTGGAATTACGCTGCTCTCCTTGGTATTGAAACTGTCCTCCTTGGTAGGTGAACTTGATCCTGGCTGGGCTTCTTGTTGATCTTCTCGGGGAGGGGCCTGTTGTAGTGATTCTCAAATGTCTTTGCCCCGGGCGGAGTTGCACCGCCCTTACCAGGGGCCGGTCTGAGTAATCCGCTCGGGTTTGCTTTCGGGAGCTTTTGTTCCCTGAGCGCTTTCCGTAGAGTTCCGGAGGGCGGGAATGAAGATGGCGGCCTCCCAGTCTCCGGCCCGGAGGAGCCGAGAGCCCGGGGCCCCACTCCTCAGTGCGCCCTCAGAGAACAGCGCCGATCTACTCCCGTCACCCTGCCTCCGGCCGCGCTCCGAGCTGACCGAGCCTGCAACCGGTTCAAGGTAACCCCGAGCTGAGAGTCACTCCTCGGCTCTGTCTCTGTAGCCGGCTTCCCCGTTCTAATACCTGTAAGCTCTGCGACACTCAGACGCCCCCGATCCTTCTGTGACCCTGCGGGACCTGAGGCCACGCTGACCCTGCGTGGGCTTCACCCCGGTTAAGCCTCTGGAGCGATGTCCCTCAGCGGAACAGACCTTTAAAAGTCCCGATTTTGTGCTCCGTTGCTCCGCCGCTTGCCGGGAGCCGGCCCCTCCCCCCGCGGTCTATCTTCCCGTCGCTTTGGATTCACTTCTCCGCCCGTCCTACCTTTCCGAAAGTGGTTGATTTTCTGTTTCTAGAGTTGCTGTTCTTCTTCTCTTCGATCTCCCATTGGATTTGTAGGTGTTTGCAATCTTTAGATAAGCTATCTAGCTGATCTCCCGCTACCTGAAGTAGTCTCAGCCTGCTACTTCTCCGCCATCTTGACGGTCAGTCGATAATTTACATTTCTAACAAGTGTCCAGGTAATGCTGTGGCTGCTGGTCCAGGGACCAAACCTTGAGAATCACTACTCTAGAACTTCTTCATTATTTTTTTTTTTTAAAGATTTTATTTATTTATTTGACAGAGAGAGAGAACATAAGCAGGGGGAGCCAGAGAAGGAGAAGCAAGACTCCCCACTGAGCAGGGAGTCCCATGCAGGGCTTGATCTCGGAACCCTGGGATCCTGACCTGAGCCGAAAGATGCTTAACTGATGAGTCACCCAGGTGCCCCTAGAATTTCATTATTATGAGCAAACTCTACTATACCCTAACTCTTCTTAGAACATTCCCTCTACTCTCTTGACTTGCCTGCAATGCATGTGTCTTCTATCTAATACTGTGGGAGTTCTCATTGACATTTCCTCTCCCTCATCCTTCATATCCAATAAAACATGAAGCCTTGATTATTTTACCTTCTAAATATACTTTCATCTATCCACTTCTATAAATCTCCCACCTTACACTAAGCTACCATCATCTTTTATTTTTAATAGCCTTCTGATTATGCTTTTCACATCTACCCTGCCTCATTCTAAAATATTTTTGCTGAATACATGCAGAGTAATATTTGCAAGATGAAAATCCAATCATGTCACTTCTTTGCTTAAAATCATTCTTCCAAGGTTTTCCAAGGCCCTACAAAATTTGGCCCCTATCATCTCTTGTGGCTCATCTTTACATAGTTCTTCTGGCTTTTAGTTGTCCTCAAGGCACTCTGACCATGCTTCTTTCTGGACTTCATTCATACTTACTGATTACACCCTTACTCCTTACTCCACTCCTCTCCCTATTCACTCAGTCAATACTACTCATCCTTTACTTCTCAGAACCAAATCACATCTCCAGGAAAGTCATCCATGACTCTCCCAGACCAGGCCAAGATCCCTCCAATATATGATTTTTTTCTAACCATCTGTCTCCACATTAAAATAATGAAAATAAGTAACCCTTATTATACTAGGCACTGTGCTAAGTCCTTCATATAATTTATTTAATCTTCATAAAATCCCATAACATAGATGCTATTAGAAATCTACTCTCTCTTCCTACTCCTTCTCTCTTTTATTAACTACATGAGAGAACTGAGGCATAAGGATGATATAAATAGTTCACCCAAGTTCAAACAGCTAGTAAGT
Source organism: Enhydra lutris kenyoni (assembly GCF_002288905.1). Classification (NCBI taxonomy): domain Eukaryota; kingdom Metazoa; phylum Chordata; class Mammalia; order Carnivora; family Mustelidae; genus Enhydra; species Enhydra lutris. The sequence continues at coordinate 6,070,866 of NW_019154123.1, forward strand.
GGAAGAGCCAGAATGCAAATTCAAGCCATCTGCTTCTGGACCATAAATAATGCCTCTCGAAAAGTAGAAAACTTCACTAAATTTTAATTTTCATATGGCCAGGCACCCTGCAAATAGAGTCACACAGAGTCTGGCACATATTAGGTACTCAATTTGTTGAATGAATTGATTCTATTCTTAGCAGAATATTATATATTAATCATTAGGCCACAATATTAAAGTTTATTTCAAAAAGAGACTTTCTACCCTATCCTTGGTCTTAGCATAATCCACTACATACTCTAAACAACTGTACTGTTTTATGGATCAATTCCTTTAAATTTGTACATACCCAACCTGTATCTATATGCTGAGTTATTTTACCTATTTATATATAAATGTAAGCCAGCACAAACAGAACATTAAGATACTGCCAAAATCTAGTTATGAAACTTTTTTTTAAAGATTTTATTTGTCAGAGAGAGAGAGCACAGCAGGGGAAGTGGTAGGCAGAGCAGGCAGAGGGAGAAGCAGGCTCCTGCTAAGCAGAGAGCCTGATGTTGGACTCGATCCCAGGACCCTGGGATCATGACCTGAGCCGAAGGCATCTGCTTAACTGATTGAGCCATCCAGGTGTCCCTAGTTACTAAATTTCTGTAATAATTATTTTTAGAGAGAAACAGGTATTCTTGTTGAATACCTTCCTTTAATAATAGAGGAGTAAATGTCTTACACTACCACTTCATTCTATTTATTGTTTTATTATTTTAAGATGTGATACACATATTCCTCACAATCCACACTATCCCTACCTGAACTCATACTATGCAGACTCAGGAAATGAACAGACAAACTTTTTGAGATAGAACTGTTTTCCTTTGCTATTAAAACTTTCATTACTACTCACTACTCAAAACTTAAGGACAAAAAATACTTGGATAACGAGTTATCCCTCACCATTACAAACTCAGGAACCAAATGGAATCAGATAGTAAGACATAACAGAATTTAATTTATTTTGAAATTCTAATTTAAGGAAGTCATGGCAGTTTGGCTGGTTGCCTAAGAGAGGCATAGATTTTTAAAAAGGAGGAGGGGGGTTTAGGAACAGCTAACTAGATTTTAAGCTTCCTGGGGACAGTGATCATATATCTAAATTTTTGCATCATCCCTGTTGCTGATGAGTGCTTAACATGTTCATACATAGGCAACAGAGTATCCACATTCCTGAAATGATTTACATATACATTCTAAATTTATTTCAAACTATTATTACAGAAGTAGGATTTTAAAATAATTAACAACTTAACTAACACTTAACTGGCAACTCAAGTTGATTTCTAGTAATTACCTACTAATTAACTTACAGTAAAAAAGGTAAGAAACCTGCCTATGGAATGTGATAAAGATAGCTACTTATAGCTGTGACTGGGTAAGTAAGCAACCATGCCAATACCTTAGATTTCTATCCTGCCAAATGGTGATAATATATATACCACATAGGGTTAGTGTGAGGATTAAATGCTTCCAATGTATGTAAAGCAAATAGCATTCCATAAATAATAAATAAGCATCTGATTAAGTCTTAGTTACTATATCACTACTGCTATATATTTGTATAAACTTATATACTACATTACTTATCAATTTATTAAAATGAGATTATTGTGATTTAGATAGAAGAGTGAATGCCAAAAGCACACACATAATGATGTTATTTGTTAGTATATAACAACTGAAATACCACAGTGACAGTAAATCTAAGTTTCACACACCCTTTCATTGGGGAGGCTGTTCAAAGTAGAAAAATATCTGCAGAGATAAACCAGAAAGTCTTTTTTAAAAGACATGTTTTAAAACAAATAATCTTGTTGGAAGTCTGCTAAATCACACATTCCCCCCCCACCCCGAAGCCAACAAAACTAATGTCAACTAAAGAAAAATATATCCATGTGAACAAATTTTGTACCACATAAATAATATTGAATCATTTTCATAAGAACTACTTCTCTAAAAATAAATACAAGGAGCACCAAGACTACTCTCATAAGAGCTATCTTGTAGAAACTCTAGACTGAGTATCAGGAACCGCTAACAGTTGAAAATACCAAAACAAACACTGAAAAGTTAGAGAAAATCATTTAAATACTTCTACAAATTTCAGACAAGAAACATTCTATGATGAGAATTGCAATGAAATGATTATAATTTCTTTAGAGAAGTATATTTTAATGGATCAACTAAACACCCAAATGTGTAAGAGTGTGAACACTTCATTAATGAAAGAATTCAGATTTCTGTGCCCTAGCTTCAACAAGGTGGCACTCTTAAACACCAAGTGTGGAGACCTCACCCGCCAGGGCAGGTGTGCTCTGGACTATATTCTTTTGAGTCTTCCTGCTCAGCTCTCCTCCTATATAGGATGGGTATTTAAATCTGCACAGCCCTGTCATATGGCTCTGATGCACAGTGACTTTGCTCTCATTTGGTGTACTTGGTTTTGGTATCTTGCCAATGGTCTCCTCAAAAGGCTTGCTTTTTTTACTGTGAATAACGGATGACCTTTTTTTTTATGGTGAAACATACATAAAATATACCATCTTAATGATTTTTAAGTATATAATTCAGTATCATTAAATATATTCACAATGTTGTACACCCACCACTGCTATCTATTTCTAAAACTTTTTCCTCACTTTCAAAACTTTTTCATCACTCCAGACAGACACTATACTAATTAAGCAGTTAACTTCCCATCTTCCCCTCTATCTACCCCTGGTAACCTCTATTATACTTTAGTGTCTATGAATTTGCCTATTCCAGGTACCTCATATAAGTGGAATCATAACAATATCTGTCCTTTTCATTTATTCTAGCAGGGGGAGAGGCAGAGGGAGAGAGGGAGAGAGAATACCAAACATGCTCTATACCCAACACAGGGCTCAATCTCACGACCCTGAAATCACAACCTGAGCCAATACCAAGAGTCAAACACTTAACCGACTGAGCCACCCAGATGCCCCTCTCCTTTTTATTTACTCTTAGGACTGTTTTTAGTTCTATTTACTTTTTCTCTTTTTAAAGATTTTTAAGTAATATCTATACCCAATGTGGGGCTTGAACTCACAACCCTAAGATCAGGAGTCACATGCTCTACTGACTGAGCCAGTTAGGTGCCCCCAGTTCTATTTACTCTTAGTGAACAGTGACAACTCATATTGATCTCACCTGATTATATCATATGGTACAATCAGATTACTACGATATTAGATTGGTCCAACCATAACACTCACTTACCTATAGCCAAAAACCCAGGCTTCAGTAAACTGTTATGACAGTTTCTAGAACCCAGGTATATACTTTAAAGAACTCATACTAAAAGATCTTAATTTTCTTCTTTAAATAGGGTTACCAGACTGGCTGTCATATAATATTTAAGACAGAGAAATATGTGGGTTCTTAGTTAAGTGAAGGATCAAATCCAAACAGTGCTAATCAATGATTTTGAGACTAACTTACAGCTTCTAAGGTTTCTAAGGTAGCTTCTACACATTGAAACTTGACCCTTTAACACTTCTCAAATAACTTTTATGAAAGAACAAAAATTATATATTTACATATGCTAGAAAGCTAGAAAGGCAGCTTATATCAGAATTGATATTTTTTAAGTTTGTAAAGAAGTGACAGATACAAAACACAATGTATTGTTTTAAAATTTAAAATTTATCAAAACACAATGATTTTTTTTTCTGCCTTACTGTATTTCAGCTCCTGTGACAGACACTGGAAATATGAATAAAAGTGCTGGTTTATAAAGATAAAATGTGGCAGATCTGGCCCACAGACTATCTTATTCTAATCAGTGTAAAGGTTTTTTTTTTTTTTTTTTAATTTTATGAGTTGTCAAAAGTTAAAAATCAGACTTCTCACAAAGATGTACATATCTAACTTCTTTTTAAAAAACAAGAAAACTGGAAAAATTACACCAGGGTTTCTATTAAGCAAAAACTGGCTGAGTTACATAGTGGCTTTTTTTGTTTGTTTGTTTTTTAAGATTTTATTTATTTGATAGAGAGAGAGAGAGAGAGAGAGAGAGAGGGAGATAGCACAAGGAGAAAGAGAAAGAAGCAGCCTCCTCTCCCGAGCAGGGATCGTGACCCTGGGATCATGATCTGAACCAAAGGCAGATGCTTAACTGACTGAGCCACCCAGGCACCCCACATAGTGGCATTTCGATAGTGTTTGTACTCTCGTCTTCACCAAACCCAGACTTCTACTGTTCACACCTATTTGCTTCACTTACTTCACTGATCACCACAGGCATCACATGTAAAGTATGACTAAGTACTGTCTTGTCAGAAGGATTTCTGTTAACACAGGCAAATAAACAGAAGAATAGAAATGCTTAATAAAAGACATAAAAGGATCTCAACAGAAAATCACCAGGTACGGCAAACCTATGGGGCTGCTGATGTTTCAAAGAAGCTTGTAAAGGTCTTGATACTCATCCGTATGTTGTGTCCTCCAGACTGCAAAAGGTGGAGAGGCTGAAAATGGAGACCTCTGCTTAAAGCTGAGAACTTCGAAGAGCTGCTTTGTCTCTTAGGAGAGCACTAGAAAACACTCACAGGATTGGGATCTAAAGCAAGGGAGATCATCTGTGAGATATAAAAATACCCGATCTGTACCACTCATAGGGCATGGTACTTAAAAAAGGGTGATTTTTCCCACTCTATCATACTATTAACATTTATTAGCTGATACTCTAATGTAAACAGTTTTCCCTCATCAACCTGAAAAGACAGGGTTAAAAGTTAATTTTCCCCCTTCTTACACCTATTTTCAAATAAGGAATTGGTTTAATTATAACCTTCAATGCCAGGATATATATTTGGGGACAGCTCTATCTCGGTATTAAAAAGGGCTCATGGATTTTTTGTTTGCCCATTGTTAAATCAATTACATTTAACTGACTATCTCTTTCAATTTTATTGTCATTGTACCTTTCAATTCCAAATTATCCCATATTTAGACAGTGGGTGTCCTGGGCCTTTTTAGCACACTATTAGGTTGGTCCTAGCTTTTTAGCACAAGAATACCCCAGGTTCATCTTACACTCTCCCTCTCCACATCTGGAATCAGCTGTTTCTCCAAAGAAAAGAATCTTATGGGGTTTTGTTATTATTTGTTTTTTTTCTTTTTCGTTCCTTTTTTTTTTCTTTTGGTAGTGGTAGAGGCAAGATCTGGGCACTAGGTATACTCCTCTGGGATGGACTTGCTTCTGGCCCTTCTCTATGAGCAGAACAGGAAATATATATATATATATTTATATGTATACATACATACATATATATATATATATTTAAGATTTTATTTATTTGACAGAGAGAGAGAGAGAGAGATCACAAGTAGGCAGAAACAGGCAGGTGGGGGCTGGGAAGCAGACTCCCTGCTGAGCAGAGAGCTGATGTGGGGCTCGATCCCAGGACCCTGAGATCATGACCTGAGCTGAAGGCAGAGGCTTAACCCACTGAGACACCCAGGTGCCCCTGGAAATATATTTTTAAAATATAAGCTCAGGGTGCCTGGGTGGCTCAGTTGGTTAAGCGACTGCCTTCCGCTCAGGTCATGATCCTGGAGTCCAGGGATCGAGTCCCACATCAGGCTCCCAGCTCCATGGGGAGTCTGCTTCTCCCTCTGACCTTCTTCCCTCTCATGCTCTCTCTCTCTCTCTCTCTCAAATAAATAAATAAAAATCTTAAAAAAAAAAAAGATAAGCTCATATTGATAGTGCCAATTCAAATTTGACATTAGAGTTTTTCCCTTAATTTCTTTAATTTTATATTTGCAACTTTCTAGTACACTGAGTATCCTAGATTCTAATAACATGCTTATCTACTTTTATACATAAACATTTAAAAAATTTAAAATCCCAATACTAGCATTATTACTAACAATAAAATTACTGACAAAAGTTCAAGGTTTTCTTGCAGTTTTATGTCCTTAGAATATAACTAAGGATTTCCCACCCTTTTTATTACACCAAATTTCCATATGTTCTTCTGTGTATTTCTAAGGCTTTTATATTCTGTTCTATTCTAATCCATTCTTCTAACTGCCTAGGAGTAACTGAATTTTAATGGATATGTGATAAGTTAAATGAATCTCTAATTAGTTGAATGTGGGGAACAGTGACATATTTATAGATCAAAAAGCCTCTAAGGACTTGTATATTTTTCTTTCATTTGTTCTTTCAATCATTTTCCAATTCATACTCTGGCAAAAGAACACGCCTAGAACTTTGAGCTTTGGTATAAAAGATTCGAAGAAAAAAAACTTAATATTTGAGAGGACTTAAAAATGAAGAAAGGATGAATTAGGCACCTAATTCAGTTTGGGACTTTATACCCAAAATTTCAGGTCTGTGAAGTAAAAATTTATACATTCAATTAAAAAACATTCAATAAAAAAAAAATCAAAGATCAGATAAAAAAAATTTAGGTGTCCCAAAGGAGGAAATTTTGCTTTTGCCCTGGAGCACAGTTTAAAATAAAATACATAGAGCTTTTAAAGTAAGCTGACTACAAGGAATACCTGAGTAAACAAACATCTGAGATAAGTCCAATTATTAACTCCTGAATAATTTTTCCTAAAGAAGTGATCTGTTTTTTGGGTTAATAGAGATAGCACTGTTTGGTGTTACTAAATGGCAGAAAGGAACTAACAAAATGACTTTAACAAAGGAATGTCATTCATACTCTAAAAAGTTTTTTAAGTTTTAGGAGTCAATTTAATATTGGCAATAACAGACATCAAAACACAATGATGAAAATAATCTACCACTTCTGATCTTTGCCTTCTTAGTTTATCTCCATTTTCTTTCAAAAATATTAGCTCAGTGTTTCAATAAATAGAATGGAAGCTGATAATGTAAAAATATTGTACATTCTAATATATAAAATAACATGAAATACTTCATTAGTATTAGAGTATTAACATATAGCCTTTCAATAAAGTGAAGAAATGCTACAAGTATTTTTAAGGTATTATTAAAAGCTTTATAATTCCTTAGACCTTTTTCTTTAAGATTAGTTTACATTTTAGTAAAAATGCTTCCATAAATAGACACCATCATACTGTTGTAAGGTTTTTATGTAGGATAGCTTTTCTCCTCTAATGTCCTAAAATTAACAGGGTTCTCTATGACTAGACATGTATGAGAACAAACTACTCATTAGCATACAGAATATCCCCCAAACATCAATATTTTAAAATAGACCAGCAGGGAGAAGTCCATCTATGGAACATGTTACATATTATACTGCCAACAACAAAAAATAATTACAACGTAATTACAGAACCAGGCAAGTTTGAGAAATAATGTTTAAACAGTATAAACAGTGCTTATTTACTAATAGTTTTACACTATTTACTCCATAAATGATTGTGAATCAAGGTTACAAAGAACAGTAATGAAGTGCAGACTTGTACAGCTTTAATTTCTTTGAAAAGTGTCTGGTAATTTTTCTTACATAGTTAAGGATTACCTAGTGGTTTGAAATAGGTAAGTATATGGTCACATTCCACTCACTTGAAACTCAGTTTCAGTTTTTCAGGAATTTAACTATTCTTTGTCCTCTTTGTTAAATATTCCTCCCATTAGCAGTCATCCTAAAGAAAATACATGGTTTTTTGTTCAAATGTCTATTCTGTGTTATTTATTATGTATATCCCATTACTTCTGCATATACGACAGTAATTAAGACAAAGATAAATACTAATAAACTAGTAAAACATGCTACCATTACAATTTTAAAACCATATGTAATAAAATAATTTAAAGATAGAAAATAGGACTATGTAATGTAAGGAGGAACAAGCACTGTGACAGAAAATTGGGCTAAGGAAAACAGTTGCATTTGGACACAACACTTAGCTTTGAGCTTCCTAGCAGCTAGTGATTTTTGCAGATATGATTATCTCTATTTAGAAAATATATCAACTGATGTTTTCATTTGCAGGAAGAGGTAGTTCTTGAGTACCCAAGGGGACCACTTCTAGGTGCCAACCAAATGTATTTCACTAAAACCTGAAATCACTTTGATAATTTTAGAGAAAACCAATACTTTATAAAGACTCCTTTGGCGCATTTTAGAAGTGATGACAGGTATACATGCTGTTAGCTCTGAAAAACACAGCTATGCATTTTGTTATGCAGGTGATAAAAGCATTTATTCTGAAGCAGAGATATGTGAAAAAGATCAGGAAAAGTGTAATGCTGGTGATTTATTCCTGTTTCTTCCCCACCTCCATCAGCATGTCCCACTGTTAACTCTGTGTGGATGCTATTCTTGCATACAGAATAGATCATAGTTTCAGCCTTAATCTGAAGTAGGTGACAGCCCTGGAAGGCTCTCTGAAACTAGTCGTTTTCAAACTGGTCTGGGGGATCTCGGATGGGTACCAAATGCAAAGGGTCCTGGACTTCTAGAGCTCTGAAGAAAAAGTTCTTTCTCAATTTAAATACTTTTTTAACTTCCATAGCTAATAGCTCTCTTAGTAATGCATCCAATATGATATTTATCTCTGTCTCTTTGGAAGGCTAAAATACTCAGGGAATATGTTGTAAGACATTTGAGTAACCAGCATTGCATATTTTTTTCTCAGGAACCATGAAAGTTATTAGGGCTAAAAAGAGATTTTAATGTTCCCAATGACGGGGAGGGGGAAACTTAGGATAGGTTTTCTGACACAAAAACACTGCACCTGCCCATTTGACTCCGTTTTTTTCACCTTCAAGAGAAAAAATTAAGAGGACTCTATTATAGTTTTCCTAGCACACATTTGTTTTGATTAGAGCAGAGTGGTCAATGACAGTATCAAAATAATTTGGAATTATTTATAATCCTGTATGTTATTATTGTCAGTAATAGTAGTGAGTAATGGTAGGAGCAGTAGCATCTGGTGGAAGACTGCAATTTATGAAATGTACAGTTTACTCTGTATGTTTGTGTGTATGTATAATGTCATTTAATACTCATAATAACTCTGAACATATTGGTATGTTTGTTCACCTGTTTAACAGATGAATGAAGACTTACAGAGGTTAAGCAACTAGCCTAAGGGAAGACTTAAGACCAAAGCTAAAGTCATATGACATTAAATCTCATATTCTTTCAACTGTAACATTTATAAAATTGTAAGATTCAGATGCTGGTGCACTTTGTCCACTCAGAAAGATCAATATTATTCATATAATTTAGAAAAGAAATAGGGTCTAGCTCTATCTAAGACTTAAACTGAAATGTGTACATCAGTAATATCCATTTCAGTAATAAGACATTATGTGATTTATCTTCTAAACATAGGTTTTAAAAGTTTTTCTGTTTTAGCTAAACTACGGAAAGAACCTAGATGTCCATCAATAGATGAATAGATAAAAAGATGTGGTGTATACACACACACACACACACAGGAATACTATGCAGCCATCAACCACCCCCCCCAAATCTTGCCATTTGCAACGATGTGAATGGAACTAGAGGGTATTATGCTAAGTGATATAAGTCAATCAGAGAAAGACAATTATCATATGATCTCTCTGATATGAGGAATTTAAGCGGAGGGTGGGGGGTTAAGGGGGAAGGGAAGGGAGGGAAAAATGAAACAAGATGGAACTGGGGAGGGAAAAAAACCATAAGAGACTCTTAATTTCACGAAACAAACTGAGGGGGTGGGGAGGGATGGGGTGGCAGGGTGATGATCAGTGGGGAGGGTATGTGCTATAGTGAGTGCTGTGAATTATGTAAGACTGATGATTCACAGACCTGTACCCCTGAAACAAATAATACACTATATGTTAATAAAAAAAATTCTCCATTTTTATTCTAGTAGAACTTACTAATATTTTTGTAGTGATTATTTTTATTATTTTTGGCTTTTTTTGAGGTTATGAAGAAGGGAAATCTCTTTACCTTGGAATGTCTTGAGACATGAGAAAGGCCCTCAAGACCTTTCTCCATCATTAATGAGGGGAGCATAGCCCTAGTATGTAAATATCCTACAACTGAAAATGAGTCAGAACTAATTATAGGAAGATTTCGGTGTACAAAAACAGATCAAAATATGTCTCACCCTTTTTCAATGACTAAAATCTCAAAACAAAACAAAACATGGTAACCAGAAACATTATAACTCTTGAGTATCTTTTAAAGTATCTAGAATGATTTCTGAACAAGGACACATTTTCAATAAAAATGCAAACAACAAAATAACAGCAAACATTCAATAAACTATATTAGCATATTTTTGTTCTAAATAAAAATCAAGTACATTGTTTTTCTTTCTGCTGAGGTGATATTTTCAAAATCTCCAAGAACAGTCCTTCTAATGTATTTTTCTGGGTCAGAGCACATACAGCCACAGGCTCTGAAATGAGGCAACTAGCTGTATGATTAAGCCAGGAGATATGCTATTGAGACATGAATTTATCCAGATTAGGGGTCTCTTCTGCTTAAAATTCAGCTAATGTGTAAGATTCTTCTTTGACTTTCTATAGAAATCTTAACATTTATGATGCAATCAGAACTTACACTGTGTGCAAATTTGAGAAAAGTAAGGCTTCGGGGCATTAAAAGCTCTAGCAAACATCACATTAAATATGCATATAAATGAGTATCATTCCTAAATACAAAGATTTGTTTTCCAACTGTATGGATTATCCAGGCAGCTTTCTTCCTCCTTTACTGTGCTTTCAATCAATGGGTCATTTTGTGATTCCCAAATATATTTCCTTAAGGGCTTGATAAATCTTTAGAGTTTCAGGACAGAAGAATTTCATTATCAATCAAGAAGGAAGTAAAAATTGAAGAGGATGATGCTGGCTTTCCAGGTCTAGTCTATTTTTGCCTTTTCATTGATTTAAATAAAGACAGAAAAAGACTTATTTTGGACAAATCACAAAAATGTTAGGCTTTTGGGGGGAGGTGGGTTTCTGAAGTAACTATAATAATTATTTATTGGATCAGACTAACACAGATCATCATTCCAGAGAATGTTAGCAGATCCCACACACAAATATGGTTTTATCTTTAAAATGCTGAGATGCAGGAAGTTAAATTGACACAAATGTCTTTACTACTAGACTTTTAAAAAGCATATATGCTAATGTTCACTAACAGGGATATGGTATAAAGCATTTTCTAAAAACTCACTCCACCATGGAACCCCTTTTTATGGAATCCTATTAATCTCTCATAGACTAGGAAAAGGACTTTTAAACCAATTTTAAAAACCAACAGTGCTATAAAATGCCAACTATTTGAAACATAAATCATTTACTGAGTCAATTTTTTTGAGGATTAAAGAAGTATATATATGCCAACCTATAGGTCAGACCATTGGTAAACTGGCAGATAGAATGTATCTTAACATTAAGAAACGATTTGACATAGGGGCACCTGCGTGGCTTAGTAGGTTAAAGCCTCTGCCTCCAGCTCAGGTCATGATCCCAGGGTCCTAGGATTGAGCCCCACATCAGGTTCTCTGCTCAGCAGGGAGCCTGCTTCCTCCTCTTTCTCTCTCTCTCTGCCTGCCTTTCTGCCTACTTGTGATCTCTGTCAAATAAATAAATAAAATCTTTGAAAAAAAAAGAGAGAAAAAAAGATTTGACATAAAGTTTACAAATGTGGCCTAAAATACAAAGGCAAACACTGTATATATACAGTTGACCCTCAAACAATCAAGGGGTTAAGGCACTAACATAGAGTTGAAAATCCGTGCATGGGGCGCCTGGGTGGCTAAGTGGGTTAAAGCCTCTGCCTTCAGCTCAGGTCATGATCCCAGGGTCCTAGGATCAAGCCCCGCATCAGGCTCTCTGCTCAGCAGGGAGCCTGCTTCCTCCTCTCTCTCTGCCTGCCTCTCTGCTTACTTGCAATCTCTTGTCAAATAAATAAATAAATAAATCTTTAAAAAAAAAATCCGTGCGTAACATCAGACTGCTCAAAAACTACTAATATCTACTGTTGTCTAGAAGCCTTACTGATAACATAAACAGTAGATTAACATATATTTGGTATATTATGTGTATTGTATCTTGTATTCTCACAACAAAGTAAGCTAGAAAAAAGAAATGTTATTAAGAAAATCATAAGGAAGAGAAAATGCACTTACAGTACTCTATAAACATATATACCAACTAAATCTGCATGTAAGTGAACCTGTGCAGTTCAAACCCATTTCGTTCAAGGTCTACGTTATTTCATACAATGCTCTGTGAAAAGCAGTATGTATATTATAAATCACTAATCCAGGGGACCTGGGTGGCTCAGTCAGTTAAACATCTGACTTTTCATTTTGGCTTAGGTCATGATCTCAGGGTGGTGAGATCAAGCCCCCTGTTCCGTACTCAGTGGGGAATCTGCTTGAGATTTTCTCCCTCTCCGGTTAGCTCTCTCCCCTCACCCTGCTCTGTCTCTCTCAAATGAATCAATAAATCTTTAAAAAATCATTAATCTACTTATCTATGACCTATAATCAATGAATTTGACCAAAAATAACAAAAGTAAAAACATTTCCACAGTTTATAGTGTGTATGTATGTGTGCTGCAAATGAATAAAATACCACAAAGAGGGGTAAAGGAGAAAACTTTATGGATTTAACAAACCATTTGACTTCTGAATGTTTAGAAAATATTTTTATTTTAAACCAGGTAAGATCTGCAGATAATTTTATTTGAAACACTAGTTTGGAAGACAAATTATTTTCAATAAAATGAACATTTAATTTTTTTCTTTTTTTACTTAAATGTCCAAATGCAGTGGTCACATATATTTTAAATACAGCTTCTTCATCAAGCACTAATGATAGATTTTGCTTATGGACCCTTTTAATTATCTTTACCACTATTGTCACTTGATATTTGATTTAATAGAAGCCAAATCAGTTTTGTCCTAAGTATTCTACAGCTACCTAGGTAGTTTTATTAGTTTTATTAGTTTTGAATACAATTTTAGACCCTTTAAAAAGAAAATAACACCATTTAAAAAATTTATCTGATTCTAGGGTTGGATGATGGTGATAGCTGCAAAGCAGTGTTAATGTACTTAATGCCAACTATACACTTAAAAATTATTAAAACAGTAAATGTTATGTATATTTTACCACAATTTAAAGAATAAATTTAAAAGTACCTGATTATAAAAATTAATTTTTGTTCTAAGAAATTTAGAACATAGTAAAAATCCAATAAAGATAACCACTCTGAATTATCTGATATAATCTAGACTTCCAGTTTTAATTTTACTTGTTTTAATGATTATGCATATATTTTATAGGTTTAAAATAATCTTTCAGAATTTTAACAAATATTTAAAGTTCACTAGGCTTGCTTTTAACTTACATATTTACCTTTAATCCCTAATAAATAGCTTTAGTAGTATCAGTTACAGTAAAACTTCATCACTTGAAGCTCATTATTTTTTGTCTTTACATTTGAGTGAAACAAGTGAACATGTAGTTCACTTATTTCTAAAGAAGTGTTTACTAATGCACTTTTAACTTTACACAATATAGTTACCATTTAGTGAAATTAGCAACCTAATAAATGAATGTTTCATTCGAAAGTCCCAATAGTTATTATGAAGAGGGTAAAAGGTACAGTTTGACTCAGTTTTTCTTTGTTCAGAAACTGGGGCCTCCTAGATGCCTCAAATTATCAAATACTGTCTTCATCATTCTCAGTCATCAGTATTCGTGCAGGATCATGTAATACTGATACATGTCATGCTCGAGTAAGACCGTCTTATTTTCACTTCTTCGTAAAAGTGAGCAAGAAATATTTATTTCTATAAGAATTAATATTGCTTAGCTTTTATATTGTGTTTTTAAAATCACTAAGTTTGCTAGTATGTTGTTTTAGGTGTCCCAAGGTTCAGGGAAATAACTGTATTAAAAGGGAGAAAGAAAAAAGAAAGGAAAAGAAAAAGGGAAAAAAAATTACAATGAACTATAGCCCTTCTCATATGTCACTTCTTGAGAAATAAGATTCTGATTTTATAAATATCTACAAGAGTAAAAACCACAGTCTTTCCAAAATTCCTATAGATAAATTATTTTGATGGGCAAACACATTTAAAGGCCAATTTTGCCTGGTCACAGTTTTCTCCAGTCACATGGAGGAAAACTTCCATCAAAGTCTACTGAACAGGGAATACAAAAATCAAAGGCATGACAAAACATCTCAAATTTCCAATCACCATCTCATTTAAACAGACTGGTCTTCCTACTAGTGTTTAACCCAACATAATCTGGACACACAGCTCAAAGCAGCTGGATTTAAAGTAAATGATGATAAGCAAAATCTAACAATGAATCTGTGAAAGAAGAATAGCTGATGAGGATTTTTTATTACATGTCTGAATTTTAGGCTTTCTAGAAAATTCTTTTTCATGCCTTTAGACTCATTGTTCAAATCTACTTTAAACTGTTTCCATTTAGTTGGATAAGGGAAGGGCTGTTTACTATCTTCTAGAGATATTTCCAATATTGTAAGGTAATAAAAAGCACCAGAAAGGATCCAGAAATCTCTATACAGAGATTAGTTTCTACATGTTGCTGGTAGTTATCAATTATGACACGGTTCCAGCATCCACCTAATATTTTTTGACAATACTTTTCAGCTCCTTTATTCATTTATTTTGTCATTCATTCACTATTACTTGAGCCCTGTTTTTGTGCTGTACACTGTTTTACACAATGTAAATCAATAGTGTGCAATAGATAAAATCCCTTTGTTTAAGAAGGGAAAAGCTGGAAAAGCTGACTCTGAAGAAATAATTACAAATATGTTTAGTATAAACTGTCATTGAGTAATGCCAAATGCTTTGGGATGATTTGACATGGAAGTCTAACCTAGAATGGCAGTTCAGGAACTATACTGAGAAAATGATATTTGAGATTTGAATGACATTTAGAAGTCAGCAGGACTAAGGGGGATGTAGGGAAGAGGAGGAGTACCCTTAGGGTAGGGGGAACAGTGTGTACAATACCTGGAGTATAAAAGAGGAACTCAGAAAAGGGTAATGTAGATGGGAAGGGAATACTATATGCTTTGAAGGTAGGAAGACTGGTAGAAGTCAGAGCACGCAGGGTGTTTCAAGCTATGTTGAGGATTTTAACTTTATCTGAAATACAACGAATACCATCAAAAGGAAGAAGGCTTAAATGATAACATTTATATATTTAAAGGATCACCGACTGAGTCTCTGGATTGGACGGGAGAAAAACCAGATATGAGGAGATTGACTAGAAGACTATGGCATTGGTTTAGCTGAGAGATGTAGGTTGGGGAAAAGAGAAGCAAAGCAGTTTGAGAGCTATTAGGAGACACAATGAACAAAACTAGTTAACTGTGAGAAAAGATGACCCCATATTTATTTGTAGTGGTGCCATATATTACAAAGATGGTTAAGACTGAAATTAATGTTTGTTAATACACTTCCAATAGCTGACTGTGTGTGGGAGCATGTCGTTTGTGCCTTTTAGAATGAATATGTGCAATCTAACTAGACTTACTGAAAACTCAGCAAAATCCAAAATGTAGTCATCAATTCTGAAACTACTTTATATCTAAGATTAAGCAAATAAATACATTGTGGATATCAAAATCAAGTTTCTTATGTCAAAGAAAAGAGCTACAAATAATTTCTTATTTGTAGGAGAAAGCTGTGGTGAATCTTGCAGTGTTGGACTATAGTTGGAGGTATCATTAGGAATGCATGGTTTTAGATAGATATAGAAATAAAAGACTATGTATGTATATACATTACATATTTTCTAGCTCAGTTTATGAAAGGGTCTAGAAGCAATGGTATCATATCACCAGTGAGTTCACCCAGTGCCATTTTGGTTTCTAAGTGACAGACACCTAAGTCTCCTCTTTATCCAAGGAGCCCTGATTCTTTTCTCTTCTCTTAAAAAAAATTAAAAAAAATTTTTTTTAAGAGAAGAGAAAAGAATCAGGGCTCCTTGGATAAAGAGGAGACTTCAGGACTGGAGCAGGGAAAGTACAGAATAAGCCTGGAAGATCTTACATGCTAGAAAGTAAGGAAATGTTCAAAAAGTGATAGAAGCATGTCAAAGAACAGAGGAAACAACTTTAAGGAGCTCTCAGTGGCCAAACTGGGGACAACTGGAACGATGATAATAATGGATTATAATCCATAGAATAAAAACATACAGATATAAATAACTAAATATGTAAATGACAAGGGAAAGTTCTTCCTTGTCACAGAACTTCAATTATACTTACAGAAGGAATGAAGGAAATAGGAAATCACCATTTGAGAAGAAGTACAGTTATAACCATTTCAGGGAAGAATCACCAGTTAATGGGTATAAACAAGGTATTTACATAGTATCTCACTACAGGATACTAATTACAAGGGGAAATATAGCAACTTCATAGCAAGAGAAAGTAGACATCTCCTTAACCAAGTGATCAAAGTAGACATGATCAGTAATAAGACAAATGAATATTTTGTACTTCTTGATATGACGTACTGGGAGGGACACAATATCATTTTTCTTGAAAAAAAGACATGACCTGAATTTAATCATAGAAAACATCAAATTAAAATTGAGAGCAATGGTCCAAATTGACTGACCAGTGGTCTTCAAAGGTGTCAAGACTATGAAAGACAAACAGAAGAACTGTGCTAGATTAAAGGAAGCTAAGAAATACTAACTAAATAAAATTGAGAATACTGAATTGGACCCTAGACCAGAAGGACATTAATAGGGCAATTAACAAAATTTGACCAAAGGTCTACAGATTGGTCAATAGAATAATATTAATGTTAATTTTCTGATTTTTATTACTTACTTTATTATTATTAATTAATTACTTACATAACAGGTGGGAAAGCTAAATAAAGGGCATATGGGAATTCTTTGTGGGAATACTGTGGGCTATTTTTCTAACTTTTTGTAACTTTTCCAAAGTCTGAAATTATTTCACAATTAAAAAACTGAAAAACAAAAAAGACATAAAAAGCTCTCAATGTTTTCTTCAATTTAATGCAGGGTAGACAAGACAATACAGTGGGAATGGTTTTGTTAAATTTAACTTTATAATTATATCCTATATTTTGGTTATCATGATTATAAATAAATCCTGACCAAAACATTAGAAAATTCTAGAAGTATTTATTGCAAAATTTCTCTATGCTAGTGTCAGTTTCTCTATGCTTTTGATGCATCCTTGTTTTTCTTGGCTCTTTCCCTAAATATTTACCTCATTTGAACATTATTTCAGTCTTCCCATCCTCTTCTTAAACATTATCTTGGGAACAGGTATACTTTCATTATGTTAGCAGCATGTATCTTTTAGATACATCCACAAAATACATTTGTGGGACACTTAGGTGGTTTGGTCAGTTAAGCATCCCACTCTTGATTTCACCTCAGGTCATGATCTCAGGGTTGTGAGATCGAGCCCTGCAACAGGCTCTGTGTTGGCGTGGACCCTGCTTAAGACTCTCTGTCTCCCTCTCCTCCTGACCCTCCTCTCCTAAAAATTATATATGTAATTTGTGCTTCCTGAAATGATTTCATTTTAACTTGACTTAAAATAATCAAAGACAAAGTGATTAATGTTTGCTTTCATTTATTTTTAACTATTGGGAATAACTGGAAATACTGAAATATTGAAAGAAAAGGAATTACGATGAAAAGAAGAAAAATTTTAATTTAAAATCTTCAATTATTTGGATAATATTATGAAATTTCAGTTGCTAACCTTCATTTAACATGTGGATAAGCAGAAACCTATATAAGCTTAATGGTTCTGCCAGGGTCATACAGTTAATATACTGAAAAGATCTGTTACACTCCAAATTTTCTTACAACACTATAATGAATAAAGGATAATATGCTGAATTTATGAAGATTCATGACTCTTTAAAATAATTCTTTCTATTTGGTAATCAGGTTTTCAGAGTTCAAAACTGTGAACATTCACTTATATTAAGTTTTTAACTGAAAAATATAAAGTATTTGTAAGCTCATTTTGGACAAGTGAGGAAAAACAATTTGCATCTACTATGTACCATCTTCTTTTCCTCTTGTGAACCAACTGCAAATGCTGGTTATGCTACTGAAACCAAATAGGGAATTTAAATAGCTGATGGTTGTAAAAATAATTATAGGTTGCCATTAGGAGGCACATGATCACACAACACTCAGCTGTGTATCATGTACTTTAATTCTCGAAAGGAATCAATGAGATGATGTAAAAATTACAAAGAAATCAAAAGACTTTAAAATACTATGTGTTTATAGTTCCATAAAACAAATTTAATAATTAACAGTATGGGAAATGAAAGCGAATGAACATTTTTTGACTTCCTGCCTAAGTAAGAATTAGATATTTTATAAAACATATTGTTTACAATGAAGACTTTGAACGTGAAATGCCAAATTTGGTTAGGTTAGTAGGGGTGAAACGGTGTTGATGGAGACACCATTTACTTCCTTCTAGACTGAAAGGAAAACTTAGACATTATGGGGTACTTGTCTTAGCTAATTTGATTATGTAGTTTATTTAGCACTGGAGGCATAATGCTCTTCACTGCTTTATAAACATTTACTTTAATCTCTGTGAGATTATGTGAATGATCCTGTGGTCACAGACTAAATTTTAACATTACATAAACCATGCAGCTGGTAATAGAATGCAGTGTATTCTGTAGTGCACCAGTGTATTTATTTATAGTCAACTGTATTATTTATTCATGGGTGTGTATTTTAAAATCTGACTTGTTCCTGACACCAGGAATACATATTTATATTTCCACTGGAAATATTATGGAATGTAAATTAATATTTAGTATCAGCCTGACTGAAGAGATGAATTTGCTACAAAAAGGAGAAACATCCTTTAATAAGCCTTAAAGCCAAGAATAAATTTTTATATTATTTTTACTACTTCACAAATGTGGGAAACTATAGCAACACAGGCCATACAGTTATAAGAATTGTTATTTCAGGACAAACTGTAAAGAGAAGCATTTCCTTTGGGGAACATTTCCCCCTGCCATTATTATTATTGTTATTGTGCTGGAGGAAGGGTGTTGTATGCTTTTGGTAGCATAAGCTTAGTTGTCTAACATGAAAAATATTAAAAAATTATCCTATATTGGGTTTTGAACTCTGATTTTTGTTACAACTCTATATATTAGAGTGTGTATACACACACACACACACACACACACACACACACAAAATATATATATACAATAAATAATTCCTTATTTTTAAAACATCTAAATCAAGATAATAAAGGTATTAACATTCCTGTCAGTGAAACATATTAAATAACATGCAAATATGCTTATGACTTAGTGTAAAATGAAAAGCAAAAGCCAAGAGTGAATATGCAATATACTCCAATTTTTCAAAAAAAATCTTCTAAGGGGAACATGAATATTACTTCTTAAGTAAACTTTTGTGAAGTATGGCATACAGAACAGTGTACAGTCCAGAACACCTGGGTGGCTCAGTGGACTGAGCATCTGCCTTCAGCTCAAGTCATGATCCCAGGGTCCTGGGATTGAGCCCCGCATCAGGCTCCCTGCTTAGTGGGGAGCCTGCTTTTCTCTCTCTCTCTGCTGCTCTCCCTGCTTGTGCTTTCTCAGTCTCTCTCTCTCTGTCAAAGGCAGACACTTAACCAACTAAGCCACCCAGACAAAAGAGTACGATGTACTCTTCTTTGTATTACTTGTTTTTGTTCAATATTGTGAGATTCATCCATGTTTATGCAGTTGAAATTTATTCATTTTTATTACTGAGTATTATTCTATTGTGTGACTATATCATAATTTATCCACTCTAGTTAGGGGCACTTGAATAGTTTCAAGTTTGGACTTATAACATGTATTAACTGAAAAATGTATTTGAGGGGCACCTGGGTGGCTCATTTGATTAAATGTCTAACTCAATTTCGGCCCTGGTCATGATCTTGGGGTTGTGGGATCAAGCCCAGCACTGGGTTTCATGCACAGCAGAGAGTCTGCTAGAGATTTTCTCCCCTCTCTTTCTACACCTCCCCACACACTCACGTGTACCTCTCTCTATAATACAAATAAATTTTTTAAAAAAATTGATTTGAAAACCAAAAATATGAACCAAATCTATTTTTCAAATAAACAACCTTAAATCATTGGCAAATGATTTACCATGCTAATTACTCCACGTGATTTTTTACTTTCTTATGTTCTCCCCCAACCACCAGTTCTGACTACAGATATGGGGATGTCCAACCATGTTACTGGTTATGCTTGGCTTCTTTTTCTTCACACATAAGTACTTTGACTTATTTGGTTCAGAGATTTCAGTAGAGGCAGCTAGCTCACTCTCACTTTTCAAACCTCAGAGACACTTAAAAACCTGTCAAAAGACATTCCAAAAAACTTTCCCACAGGTCACATATTGGGCAACTCCTGCTGTCTATAACAAACCAAAAGCTCATTTTTAAAAAGCCTCAGAACCACAAAGCCCCATACCTTAATCATTAACGTAATTTGGGGTACATTTTATGAAGCAAGATAATGTCTTAGAACTTTTTTTGTTTAACGTAAGTGAGTATAATCACCTCCATTCCTGTTTTTATTTCCCACTATCTCTCTGAGTTGCTTTCTTCAGGATCCCACTGCAAGAAATGAGTAAATGGATAAGAATTGAGAATAATGAGATAGCATGGGGTAAATTAAGTGACAAAGTGTAAAGAACATCAAATAAGGACTACTTATACATACATCCTTTACTGGAGACAGTATTCACGTAGGGATCCTAAGCAAATTATTAAAATGTGACTTAGGCATATTTAAAATGCACTTCTCAAAGATATCTCTTTAAAGAAAAAAAAACTAATTCTCTTTTATTTTTATTTCCCAGTCTTGTACACTTATCACATTGTTCTATGTTTGTTAATGTGTCTCTTCCTCAAGACTGACCTCCTTTGAGGGTGGGTATTTTATTTTTTTAAAGATTTTATTTATTTATTTGACAGACAGAGATCACAAGTAGGCAGAGAAGCAAGCAGAGGAGGAGGAGGAAGCAGAGGAGGAAGCAGGCTCCCTGATGAGTAGAGAACACAACGTGGGGCTTGATCCCAGGACCCTGGGATCATGACCTGAGCCGAAGGTAGAGGCTTTAACCCACTGAGCCACCCAGGCGCCCCTAAATAATTCTTTTTTTTTTTTTTTTAAGATTTTATTTATTTGAGAGAGAGAGAGCACGAGAGGAAGAAGGGTCAGAGGGAGAAGCAGACTCCCTGCCAAGTAGGCAGCCTGATGCGGGACTTGATCCAAGGACTCCAGGACCATGACCTGAGCCAAAGGCAGTTGCCTAACCAACTGAGTCACCCAGGTGGCCTGTAAGGTATTACTGTTCTGAATTCAACTATACACTCAAGTCTGCAATCTTGAGTGGTGAAAATATCCCCAAGAGATCCTGGAAGAGAAGAAAGTTTTGTCCTTTAACAGGTGTTTGCAGCTGCACTCAACTGCACAGGTCTACTTCTGCCTATGATTAGAGATCAACCAACTGCGATTAACTTGAATTTGGAGACCACTTGCCTAAAAGTTCACTTAAATTACAGACTTTGTAGGCTTGAGTGTAACTGTGTTTGTAGCGAACAGAAAACTGAATGATATAGCTACACACTGGGAAGGGTTACATCACCACACTCTCGATGACTATGAGTTCTTTGTCCTCTGGACACCCTGTATTAAACTCCTATTGGCTATTAAAATTTAGAACAGATTAATGAAGACAATATTTTACAAGGCTCAGCAGCTCTCAGCACAATAGAGACAATACAACATCTTTTTTATCCTTCTCATTTTGTTGCATATCATTTACTTTATGTAGTTTAAAAAATAACAAGGCAAAACATTCTTCAGAATTTTTATCACAATAATTATCACAATGCCAGCACACTTTTGTTATTACGTAACTAAAAATGAAGTGGAATTCCATCTTTTTCTTAAAAGACTTTATTTATTTGACAGAGAGAGAGAGCAAGAGAGCATAAGCAGGGGGGAGCAGCAGAGGGAGAGGCAGAAGCAGGCTCTCCTGCTGAGCAGAGAGCCCGAATAGAGAGCTCCATCCCAGGACCCCAGGATCTTGACCCCAATCAAAGGCAGACACTTAACCAACTGAGCCACTCAGACACCCCTTTGAGTTCCATCTTAACAACATTAACATCACAAAATTAATAGTCATAGAAGAATACAAGTATAGGAAGAATAAGTCCCTGAAATTTTTAAAAATTCAAATTATAGACATCAAAAATTAGAAACCACTAAATTGATAGTTTTGTTTACTATTGTATTAAGCATTTAAATTACCTTTATAATGTACTCTTCAAAATCATTTTTTGAGCAGTTGCTGCTACATATTTGATTAATATATAGCAAAATACCAATATTCTTATTTTGATTATTTTCTTTCATTCTTTTTAATTCTGCATTGAAGGTTAGCAGAGGCTCAGACACTGAGTATGAAAGTGATAAACTGATATTAGAACACCTAGGTGGAAAAAAAACATCTCACCACAGGCAGCTATATCAACCAATGGTTTTAACCTGTTGCTGATCTAATTGATCACGGCGCTATAACAGAAAGCTGTTCCATGTGATTCATACGTTGTTCTATTGGAACACATTCTACTCCTTTGTTATTTTAAGCCTCGCTAACTCTGGGTTTCCCTTCCCTTAAAAGGGAGTTTCTAACAGTGTATTTCTTTTAAAGCTAGTAATTAATAGTGAAAGAAAACTGGCAGCTTGTTGAGTTTCAACCAAAGTCTTTAGTCCATAGAAAAATATTCTTTGATTAAAATAAAATACTCAGCTATTTGAAAATGTGTCCTACATTTATAAATGTCTTCAGCTGAGTAGTTAATATCCTAGAGTAGTAAAAGATTAGTATCTTTCATTTATAAGTAACCTATTTGGTCCAGATTTTTCTTTCAGATACTACCAGCACATTATCACACATAGGTTGAAAACGATATTTTCCCAACTATCAAGCATAACTTTCAGTGAAATGTATTTAGTGGCCAAAGATCCGCAAGCAGTCCACTAATGAGAAATGAAGTTATTATGCCTGATCACTAGTGAAATTTTAGCTATAAAGTATATATAATTATAAAGGCACTCTATTTCACCAGACTGTAATGCACTGTACATTAATTAATAAGATGTTCTCTTACATAAATACTATCCCTACACTATATTCAGTGTTTCTTTTAGCATCAATAAAATTTTATTCATAACATTAAAAAATATGGAATAGGTCCATGTTGTCAGCATGCTTATTTTTACTTTTTTACTCATCATAGAGTCATGAACAATTACTGAGAAAACACTATTATTTCCTTATTATAGCCTGGAAAACTCTGTTCATTCCTGAAAACCTCTGATTAACCTGCTTTTTGAAGAAGAAAATTAAGTTATTTATGAACTGTTGGGTACTGTGGGTGCTAAAAGATAATAATCAGAGACTCCTCTCCCCTTGAAGTGGTACCATTCTCTGACGGCCAATTAGTGCTTAGGGTAATATATTAGCTTTTTAAATATTACCCAGTGCCCCCTTTTTAAATATCAAGCCATTCTCTTTTCTTTACTCCACCTCTAACCCTACTTACACCCCTAACACCTCCTTCTTCCATTATAACTATTCTTAATTCAGCCATAAGCCTGAAGCTTATTGCTAAGAATGCTATCTACAACAGGAAAGCTGAACTCTGCAAGAAGATTTCTTTTTAAGTCCAAAGCTTGTAAGCAGGCTTTCAAGTGGTTAAAATGTTTTCTGAGAACTTCCAAAGCTGAATTTTTACATAAGAGAAAAAAAAAAAACACAAATTTGGAGGATTAACTATATTATAACCATAGTGAGAAGTATAATTCCAGATATCTTCATAGGAAATTCCATTCTTTTCAGATCTAGTGAAGTTGAGATACACAGAGATTCAGAATGATGAGCCTAGGGTGAGGATACTGCCTGGGTCCTGAGGAAAAGCTTGAGTTCCCTTCATTCTCCCTGGCTTTCACACTAGAGCAGAACAAGATAAAACCCAAGAAAAGCTAAAAGGTAATCCTTAAACCTTCAGGCTGGTGCTGGCTTATGGGAGGAGGCTGGGGGGAGAAGAGCTTGCAAAAACCATAAACCTTTCAGAAAGTCCCGTTTAGGACAAAGTGCTGTGTCCCTCACAGCACAATAGTAATGGAAAAAGGAAAAATGTCTGAGTGGGGTTTCTCCAGTTTTTTAATGGGCTAGAGAGCAGTTTTCACAGGGTTCTGACTCCAGGGTAGCACAGAGAAAGCAATCGAGAATTTTGAGGTCCCCCTAAAGAGTTTGGAAGTGCTGATGGAACTGCAGGACTGAAATTGAGTTGGTTCAAGAAAGAAGATAGCTGGGTGCAGATTTCCTGTGAACAGACAGAAATGTACAGCTCTGCAAATTCTGGCACAGCTTGCCTACTGACCACACAGAGATAGAAAGAACAAGGCCTGAGGCCCAGAAGTTAAACCCATGAAATGCCTCTCTGGAAGGACAGCAACAGGGGCGATGCTTCTCTCTTCACTCAAATACCAACACTTAAGAAGGGAAGGGAGAGTCTTAGAGAAGAGAAATTTTTATAGATTCAATAATTAGTCAAAAGAAAGTATTTTTAAAAAGAAGATACTGAGGGGCACCTGGGTGGCTCAGTCGGTTAAGCGTCTGCCTTCAGCTTGGGTCATGATCCCAGGGTCCTGGGATAGAGCCCCACACTGGGCCTCCTTGCTCAGCAGGGAGTGTGCTTCTCCATCTCCCTCTGCCTGTTGCTCCCCCTGCTTGTGCTCACTCTCTCTCTGTCTAATAAATAAAATAAAATCTAAAAAAAGAGGTAATAAGTTTAAAGGAAGAAGAAGAGGCAGCAGAAACAGAAGATGATATTGAGATACCTTCTGAAAAGGCAAGGCTAAGTATTTTATGCTAAGATGAGTTGTCAATTTTATAGCATGATTTGCAATAGCTGTCTGTAACTAGAAAGAGATCAGTTTAGAAAATGAAGTTAATTTTTCTGCACACTCTGGATTGGGATTGGCCAATGTATACCTCTTGCTAAAAACTGTCAAATTGTAATACTGTCACAATGTAATACTCTCACAATGTAATACTCTCGTAATCCCCACAGAAATTAAAATTCCTAATCCATAAAAACTGTATTACATAAGTAATACTGACTCCTTTTCCTCTACATTACCCTTAAAGGATTAAAAAAAAGAAATCATGCTATCATTCATCTGTTCACTGACCCTATAAAGCAGTATATAAAGTATGTACACATTCTCTATTAACTACATTAAGAAAACTTTAGCTCTCATTTAAATGATCTACGACTTTCTGAATTGTACTATTAGATATTCTGCCACCTCTTAAAGTTTTATTATACATATGAAGCAAAGTTTTGAGCAGCAGAGTTAGTCTCTGAACTGTTTTCAGGACCAAGGGAAAGCAGTGAGTCGGGAAATAATAATAAGGTCAGGAAACAGGATAGTTATATACCCACTGCATTTAGATGATCAAGAGATGACCAAGACAGTCACTGATGGAGCAGTAATGAGGCACTGGTAACAAAGAAATCTTGGTTGTGGAGTAGACAAGTATTATTCAAAAACAAACCCCAGAGTTGTACAGACTAAACTTGGAGTTAAGCTTTTGAGGTTGTGATATAGGGCTGTGAGATTAGGATTAAGCCTTCATCCTGATGTCAGCCTTATGGAGGTACATTCTGACACTAACTACGGATAAGTTCTTTACTTTCGTATGTTCCTTGAAAACTCTGCACCAGAATTTACTTCCTTCGATTATTCCATCTTTTTCTATGCCCAAGTATATTTGATTTTACTTCTCCATCCTTGTTTTAAAGATCCTCCAAAAGTTTTCCTCTATTCCTCATCAGTATCCTTCACTCTCAAATTTTTGCCTGAGACTATTCTCCTCTTTGAGAAAACGTCATATAAACTCCAAGTAGCTTTGAGAACTAGCCTTTGGTTAAAAAGAACAAACATTAAATATCTACTATCAATCAGGAACAGCGAGGTTATGCTGCTAACAAACATCAAAATTTCAGTTACACACACGCACACATAAATGAGACTGCAAGCATATCTACTGAATGTATTTAAGTATTTGATTCCTTTTCAATTCCCAGCAGTACCCACTATAACAGGCAGACTGAGGATTTTTAAAATCTGTCTTAATTGTATACATGGAATTATAGTCTAAAGAGGATTTCAGGAGTCTAGGAGCATAGCCTTTCCATTAAAGCCATTAATTTAACATGAGAACTATCAAATGAGAATACTATTTTAAGAAAATAAATGTACTGAATGGAGAGATAACTAAAAAGAACTAGAGAAACCACAGGTAGATCTCTGGGGGGTGATCTGACTTAAGCAACACTGACTCTTAGATTCCTAAACATGTATCCCCTACATTTTTATAGAAAATCTTCCATTTGAAATTGTAGTATCTTCAAAGACAGAAGGAAATTTATTTTTAAAAGGGGAAGAAAACTGCTGGCAAAGCCACTTGAAAAAATATTTATATACTCCAGGTAGCCTTTTGTTGTTCTGTCAGGGTTTTGAATGAACTATTGCTTTATACAAAGGTTCTCTTAAAATGTCCATACAGTATACAATAGTCTAGTTACTCTGCCTTGTTGAAGTGATTTACAGCAAAATAAATATAGTGAACTCGTTATAAAAAAGTAGTTTTACATGTAATGGTTCATAAAATTGATCAAGATCAAGCTCTGCCAACAAAATTAGTCTACAAACAACTAATATGTTTGTCATGATATATAATAAACCTCTTTAAGAGGTAGAGAAAATGAATTTCAAATAGCTCCATCAAAGATATCAATAACTAATTTTCTTTAAGAATTTCATTCTGTCAGAATCCAAATTGATACAAGTGTGGTGCAACCATAAATTACAAAGTAATTTATTAAATTATATGGTTAAAGACAATCATGCTTTCTATTTTGTCTTATATCTATATCTACATCAAGGCATGCTGACCTATTTCTTATATAGGGTGTCTCATTTAATCTGACTATAACCCTGTAAGAACTGAGATGCAGATACTTTTAATAAATTGCCCAAGGGCACATAGTGCTAAGCATTAGAAGCAAAATTCAAACTCTCATTTATATTCTTTCACTATACTCTGCTGTCTCTAAGATAAGAGTGTGGGTTAGAGTGCATGAAGGAGCCATGATAGCATTCCACTCTACATTCAGACCTCTTTTCAACTTTTCAATATCATAAGCCTTACATTTTTTTTTAGGGTTCTTTCTTTGCTGCTTTTCATAACTGTGGACAAATTACTACTTTTGTGTATTTACTCTCATGTTTCTTGCACTCTTTCAGGACTGTGGTGTTGGTAAGGTAGTGGCAGGTCGCTACTGTCAGCTCTAGGGTAGCCTCTGATTTGGGAAAAGTTCCGGCAGGTTTTCAGTGTGTGCGCTGATATAGAAAGGTCTATTTAGTACCAGGCAGTGGGTCCTTGAGAGATCACCTTGGTTCCTGAGGCAAAAGTCAGATATGAATGTGCTGGTGTTAGCCCATTGTGCAAGTTTCTTTTCTAAACACAGCTCTATGTACTGCTTCCTCCTGTTGGAATTAAATGAAAAATAACTTCTGAATAACTTCTCATGACCTCTGTAACTTGTATCTGTGGACTTTAGATACAGCTTGGATGGTAGCACATTTGAAATGGACCTTGATCTGCAAAATAAGTATTTGTAGCATGTTAAAAAAAAACAATGTTTAAGATGCAGAACTCCTTTTTAGTCTTTCTGTGGCCATTGAAAAATGGTATGTTTTTATCTTTTGGTACTTCTTAGCTGAGCACTAAAATTTTTTTTGTTTGTTTTTTGGGGTTCTTTAAAGATATTTTTTGTTTTTTATGTAATCAAACATCTTAATGTTTAATTAAAATTATAGTTGCATCTGGAGGACATTTTGAAAATTTAGAATTCCAGTGTACTTTGAAGGAGAAAATTTATGAATCAAAGATAATGAAATTAAATGAGCTAGCTTTTTAAATTCTGAATGTAGCAGTGAATTTCTGAATCCTTAAGAAAACGGAGACTTCTGAGCTGCCAGAGAACCAGCTACCACTCCCCACTTATATCTGTGACTGTCCTCAGTGTAAAGGCTACTGGTTTTAAAGTACTTATCTAACTGGTTTTCCTGGTCAACTTTCAGTTCTTCCCACAGATTAGAAGAGGTATCCCCAATTGGAAAGCCCCACAGTAATGAATTCTTAGAAGGACCAACCTAAGCATTTGAACAGCACTAGGAGACATCATTATTATAGCATAAAGTGGTAATTAATGTTCTAAACTGCGACCCTTAGTCATCCAAAAAAAATTTAATAAGCATGTTTAGTTCACGCTATATATTAAGGAAAGAGTGCTATAATTTAGAAAGATTTCTGTTTAAAAAAAAAAGTGTTAAAAATAAAGTTTGGGGCACCTGGGTGGCTCAGTGGGTTAAGCTCTGCCTTCGGCTCAGGTCATGATCTCAGGGTTCTGGGATCGAGCCCCACATTTGGGCTCTCTGCTCTCCCCCCCCACCCCCAATCTCTCTCTCTGCCTGCCTCTCTGCCTACTGGTGATTTCTCTGTCAAATAAATAATAAATTAAAAAATCTTAAAAAAATAAATTAAAAAAAAGTTTGAGTCCTTTCTCCCAACCTCCTTCTTTCCTCTATGTGACAAAGATTAATTGTGTTTCTACTGTGTGCTAGCCCTGTACTGAATGCTGTAGATATAAAGATGAATAAAACATGTTCTTTGCCCTCAAAGACTCCGCAATGTATGGTTCAAATAGACATATAAACAAATAATACAAATACAATGTAGTATTTTATTGGTTTTGTTCTAAATATTACTACTAGGTAGCAGTGAAGAGAGAATAATGAAATATTCCTGAGAAGGTATGGGAAAGACCTAGATTCAAGGTAAATTTTCCAGCATTCAGAGGAAATTGTGAGAAATTAAACTAAAAATTAGAAAAATAAGTTGATGTTTACTCAAGAAAATCTGTAACATTAGAAAATTTGTTCTAATTAGTAGGATAGTGAAAATTGAATGTTTATTTTATTGGCATAGTTTTTCATATGCATAATAGCATATTATCAGACTTTATAACTGCATATTTGACTTTTACATTATGGTAACACATTGTTTCCCCGCCCCCCAAAAAAACATCAAAGTACTTCCTCAGTTTTCCTAAGGGCCTCTGTTAGTCCTCTGATAATTGATTCATTCTGAAGAACTTATTCTATCATCACCCTTGTTGGTTTTCTCATTTATCAGTGGCTTAGACTGGGATCCCAACAGTTCTTTATCATTACTTTAATTCATTTCAGTACATTTTTTGAGTGATTTCCAGTTTCACTTTATAACTGAATTAAATTTGCCTTGTATTTACTGAGAAACTAATGTCTTCGATAGGATGAGCATATATACACAGTGTATTAAACAGAGAAATAACATTTGAGTTAGGACTAATTTTTTAAGTGGTTGCTTCTGCAGTATTTTCATTTTGTGTTGGCTTTAGTTTCCGTATGTACTATTTTTTAACAGTACGGATTACTATTTCTTAACACAGAACGCTACAATTAATCTCTTTTAATTATGTGTATCATTATGTGTGGAGCTTGTGTTAGAAAAACTACAATATGAATGTAGAAAACAGTTACATAATGATACAACAAGATGAAAATGATGGCAATGACGGTGTCTGCCATTTGTGAAGCTCCTACTCTGTGCCAGTTGCTCTACTAGGCAGTTTTTATAGTAATCCTTCCTACAACCTAGCAAGGTCAGTGTTAATCATCCTGCTTTCATGGATAAGGAAACTGAGGAAATTCATACTGGTGGTCATTGCCTCAGGAGCTAAAGACAAGCCATTCTAATCCTCAAGTTTGTGTACTTCACAGTATATTATGTCTTTCTTTGGTGTAAAGAAGCATTTACTTCAGTTTCTTCTTAAAAATTATATCTTTGGGTACATATAAAATACACAAAAATTTGATTTAGCCAACAGTTGTAGGAATATGTTTCTAGGTTTATATACACAGGCTATTAAAAAGCTAGTAAAAACTATATATCTTCCTCTTGTTTATTACTGAAAGATATCCACAAGTACACATCCTTGCTTTAGGAGATTCAAGAGTCAAAATGGAACGAACATGTGGAATTAATGAAATTGGATTTTTTAAAAAAATATACTAATGTTTTAAAAAATGGAAGTACATCCCATTCTAACAACTTATTATCATTTTCAAAGAGAATGGTATACTGTTTGCCAATGTCTATTTTTTTTTTAAATTTTATTTTTTATAAACATATATTTTTATCCCCAGGGGTACAGGTCTGTGAATCGCCAGGTTTACACACTTCACAGCACTCATCATAGCACATACCCTCCCCAATGTCCATAATCCCCCCCCCCCAACCCCCCTCCCCCCATTAACCCTCAGTTTGTTTTGTGAGATTAAGAGTCACTTATGGTTTGTCTCCCTCCCAATCCCATCTTGTTTCATTTACTCTTCTCCTACCCCCTTAAGCCCCCATGTTGCATCTCCTCTCCCTCATATCAGGGAGATCATATGATAGTTGTCTTTCTCCGATTGACTCACTTCGCTTAGCATGATACCCTCTAGTTCCATCCACGTCGTCGCAAATGGCAAGACTTCATTTCTTTTGATGGCTGCATAGTATTCCATTGTGTATATATACCACATCTTCTTTATCCATTCGTCTGTTGATGGACATCTAGGTTCTTTCCATACTTTGGCTATTGTAGACATTGCTGCTATAAACATTCGGGTGCACGTGCCCCTTCGGATCACTACGTTTGTATCTTTAGGGTAAATACCCAGCAGTGCAATTGCTGGGTCATAGGGTAGTTCTATTTTCAATTTTGAGGAACCTCCATGCTGTTTTCCAGAGTGGTTGCACCAGCTTGCATTCCCACCAACAGTGTAGGAGGGTTCCCCTTTCTCCGCATCCTCGCCAGCATCTGTCATTTCCTGACTTGTTAATTTTAGCTTGCCAATGTCTATTTAATGGAGATCTGTGATTGCCACTGGAATTGCAGTTATTTAACAACTCCTTTTTTATAACCTATTGTTTAAAAACACCAGGACTCAGATTTGATATACACATGGGTTGAATGGAGGAAATACAGGTATTTTACAGTTTTCGTAAGTATGAAATCAGGAATTTTGGACACTAGTCTCCATTCAGCCTACAGCGAATTGTTAGTTATTTGGAACTTTTATTTCTTATTCAAAGAGCAAATGTGATCATGGCTTTTGGTCAAAGATCCTGTTTGTATAGGTAAAAAAATAAAATAAAATAAAATAAAATAAAAATAAAATAAAAGAAAATCTCTTTAATATCAAACAGTATCTGTGGAAGGAGTCCAAAATTAGACCCTTACTTACGCACACAGAACTCTGTGGTCCCAGGAATAATGGCCTTCCTAGAAAAATGCCTCTCAAGCTGAGGTAAAACTTCAGAAGTTATTGTTTTACTGTCTTAGGGTTTTGTGTGTTTTTTCTTTCTTCTTCTTCTCCACCTTCTTCTTAACTGTTGTCTCTGGCATATATAATTAAATAATGAAACATTTCTTACATCTTTCTTATGTACAGGGTGTTAATGAGCTTTTAGGCTTGGATCTTTTGGTTTCTTGTGTTCTCTCCTAAGAAAAATAACGGGGTTACACTCTTTAAAGCTACCACTTTCTTTCAAGTTATTATTACACATATATATCATCATATTTTTGGTACAACATGTCCTCTGGAGCTTACTCTATTGTTATTTCTTATTCAGCATGTCTCAAAACCACCAAAACTGCTGAGGCATTAAGCATACTTTTTGGATATGCTCTTAGAAATACTGGAATTGGCATACTGAAGCTAGCCATCCAGCCATCATGTCTGGTTTTCTGCTTTGAAAACATTTCTGTCTTGCATTAGAGGCAGGCATTAAGGTCCCATGAGTTGCCTGTTTGGGCAGTAACATACAGAAGGAAGACATTTCATTTTGATTGCATCCAGCTATCTTTTAATGCTCTGAAGCATGAAGACTGATCTTTTGTAATTCTAGCCTAGCAAGTGTAACTGCAGCTATATTCATATTTCTATAGGTCTCTAATTCCTAGACTAAGGTTCTACACTGGGAATCCTAGGTTAATTTTATATAATCTTTAAAAACATACACTTGCTTTTTTGCAACAGGTTTGCTACCAGAACAAAGGAGTCACAAAAACCACTACTAAACCTAAGCCATAATGGGAAAGGAAAAGATTTAGCACATCATCATTGGACCTGCAGATTTGGGCAAGTTTACCACTACTACTGGCCATCTGATCTATAAATGTGATGTGACTGACAAAAGAACCACCAAAAGATTTTTAAAGGATACTGCTGAGTTGGGAAAGGGCTTCGTCAAGTAGGTCTAAGTCTTGGATAAATTGAAAGGTGACTATATGTAAGGTATCAGCCTTGATATCTTCATGTGGAACTTTGAGAACAGTATTATGTTTTCAACACTGATGCCTCAGGACACAGGGACTTAATAAAAAACATTATTATAAGGGTGCCTGGCTGGTTCAGTCACTAAAACATGTGACTCTTAATCTTGGGGGTGTAAGTTCAAGACCCATGTTAGGTATAGAGGTTACTTCAAACAAAACAAAACAAAAACAAAAACCACAACATGCTTATAGGCATAGTTCAGGATGACTCTTCTGTCCCAACTGCTGCTGCTGGTGTTGGTGAATTTGACACAGGTATCTCCAAAAATGAGCAGACCCAGAAGCATGCCCTTCTGGTTTACATACTTGGTATGAAACAACCAACTGTTAGTGTTAACAAAATGGATTTCACTGAGCTACCCCACAGCCAGAAGAGATACAAGGAAATCATTAAGGAAGTCAACACCTACATAAAGAAAATTGGCTACAACCCTGACACAGTAACGTTTGTGCCAATTTCTGGTTGGAACGGTGACAGCTTGCCAGAGCCAAGTACTAAGATGCCTTGATTCAAGGGATGGAAATTCACCTGTAAAGCTGGCAATGCAAGTGGAACCACACTGCTTGAAACTCTGGATTACATCCTGCCACCAACTTATCCAACAGACAAGCCCTTGCATCCGCCCCTCCAGGACATCTACAAAATTAGTGGTACTGGTACTGTCCCTGTGGAGACTGATGGTCTCAAACCGGCATGGTGGTCACCTTTGCTCCAGTCAACGTTACAACTGAAATAAAGTCTGTTGAAATGTAACATGAAGCTTTTAAGTAAAGCTCTTCCTGGAGACAATGTGGGCTTCAATGTCAAGCATGTGTCCAAAAATGTTCATTGTGGCGACATGGCCAGTAAACAGCAAAAGTAATCACTGATGGAAGCAGTTGGCTTCACAGCTCAGTTGATTATCCTGAACCATCCAGTCCAAATCAGAGCTGACTATGCACCTGTGCTGGGTTGTCAAACAGCTCACAATTACTCACAAGTTTGCTCAGTTGAAGGAGAAGACTGATT
The DNA here is from genome assembly GCF_002288905.1 of Enhydra lutris kenyoni. NCBI lineage: Eukaryota > Metazoa > Chordata > Mammalia > Carnivora > Mustelidae > Enhydra > Enhydra lutris. Next base: position 6,104,523 of record NW_019154123.1, read on the forward strand.
ACCATTCTGGGAAGAAGCTGGAAGATGGCCTCAAATTCTTGAAATCTGGTGATACTGCCATCATTGATATCATTCCTGGCAGGCCCATATATATTAAGAGCTTCTCTAAGTATCCTCCTCTGGGGTGTTCTGCTATTAATGACATGTGACGGGTAGCCGCTCTGCTTGTCATCAAAGCAGTGGACAAGAAGACTACTGGAGCTAGGAAGGTCACCAAGTCTGCTCAGAAAGCTCAGAAAACTAAATTAATCATTCCTAATATCTGGGAACCCAGTCTTAATCAGCGGTAGAAGAATGGTCTCAGAACTGTTTGTCTCAATAGGTCATTTCAGTTTAATAGCAGAAGAATAGTTAATAACAATGCATCATAAAAACTTAAGTAGGAAAGAAGAATGCTTTGTGGCCCATTTGTGGGGGAAGGGAAAAGTTTTAAGTTATCAGTTTTTTAAATCAGTACTTAAGGGAAACAACTTGACCAAAAATCTGTCACAGACTTGAGACTCATTAAAACAAACTTTAGGGGTGCCTGGGTGGCTCAGTCATTAAGTGTCTGCCTTTGGTCATGATCCTAGGGTCCTGGGATGGAGCCCTGCATCGGGCTCCCTGCTCCGCGGAAAGCCTGCTTCTCCCTCACCCTCTCCCCCTGCTTGTGTTCCCTCTCTCACTGTGTCTCTTTTTGTCAAATAATAAATAAATAAAATCTTAAAAACAACAACAATAATAAAGTTTAATCTTCTCAAATCTTATCCTCCTATCTCACATATTTTATATCTGTTGCCTCTTTAGATACTAAAAGCCTCATGTGGAAATGGCAAATGTAAGCTCTTCCCACTGTTGATCACTGCTTTAGAGTGGGGAAAATTTCTCAAAAGCTATCATCAATTCAGTCACCAGAACACATTTCTGTTCTGTTCTCCTTGTTTTGCTTCCCCAACTTTTTACTAATAGCAGGAGTTTTTTGTTTTATTTTGTTTTAGTAGCTCTAATGACCCTGCTTCTTGAATTTTCTTTTTCTACTGAATTATCTATATTCTTTGAAAAACTTTGTATTTTCTCAATTCTGTATTTCTTTTCCAACAGATCTCCTTTTTTTTTTTTTTTTAATCTTTGTCTTAAGTTTGCCCCTGTTGTGAATCACTATCTAAATATTTCCTGTGGTGCCCCAGTGAGGTGTTTCACATGAGTTCAGTAGACACTTATCCTTACTACCTAGCAGCTTAAAGTCAAAACATAAAATACTGAAATGGATTAACTAAAGATAATAGTGGTAATCTAGTAATTAAAGAAACATTGAGTAAATTTAAAACAAAGCAAATTATAAAAACGGAATGTAGAAAGGGAATACCCTGGTATTGTACATCTAGCCTCTCTATATGAAGTATTCTAGGAAACAGAATCAAGTTGAGAACAAATCAAATGGAGCCACTGGGGCTCAGTCGGTTAAGCCTCTGCCTCTGGCTCAGGTCATGATCCCAAGGGTCCTAGGAGGAGTCCCACACAGGGTTCCTTGCTCAGCGGGGAGCCTCTTGCTTCTCCCTCTGTCTCCCATCCCCCCTGCTTGTGCTCGCTCTCTCTCTAACAAATAAATTAAATCTTAAAAAAAAAAAGGAACAAAATCAAAATCATCATAGTGCAAAGCTTTCTAAATAAATTTTACTGTATTTTCACAGGAATGTTGAGAAAGGGAAGGATGGATGGATATGTTCTGTGAAATGGTGAGAAAACAGGGAACTGCTGAGAATGGCATTTTAATATTTAAGGACCTGAGATGGTGAGGGAAGAAATCATTAGCTTCATCAGTGGTGGAAGCAGAACTACCAGATTCATCTGAATATAAAGAGAATGAATGTGCTGAGTTCTAGAAATGGGAGGAAAAGGAGATGAAGAAAGACAATCAAAGAATACACTAGTGGAAAACAACAGTAGGAAGATGAATAGGCAAATGAAAACCATCTTTGAGTACAGTTTTCTCAGAAATAAGGAAGGGAGTGGAAGTGAAAGCAGAAAAGAAAAATAAGGCTACTGCTTATAGAATTTTAAGTGTTTCTGAAGACAGTTTAGTGTGAGTGACAAGCATTTTATGTATATGATGAAATCTATACCAGTTGTAAACATATTTTTAATGAATGTTTTTTGACTTGTTAAATAGCAATACCCTACATACAGCATTATGGATATTTTATATTTTTCATTCAATGACATTAATTGGTTCTCTATATTTTCTCAATTAAATATATTCTCACAACAGCAAGTTTTCTACCCAGGCAACTATGTCCCTGTTATCTAATTGTTTATTTATCCATAAAATAAGAGCTGCTTTTCATTTAACAGGATATGAGGGAATAAAGTCAAAAGCAGAAAAGATTCTTCTGGAAATACATTGGGGAGAGAAGGTGGCAACAGAAGGTACTCAACAAGCCTGTAATTTTGAAATAGACATGGTAATTTATATAGAATTGGAGGTGAATTGAAAATAACTAGAGAACTAAAACTTCTAAATAATAATAGACGGTGGTTTTGAGAGGCATGAGGAAACTTTCTAAGGTGGTAATAATGTTTGGTACTTTGATCTGATTGCTGATTACATGGGTTTCTTTCTACCTTAAAAGTCACTGAGCTGTATAATATAGAAAGAAATCTTAATATTTACACATTTTGCTGTATGTAAACTGTATCAATTTTTTAAAAGCAAGAAAAAAACTCAACTAAATTCTAATAGGTGTTTCAGACTAAGATATTGTTTTCAATTTTTTTTATTATTTCTATTGGATATATACTTAGGTATCATATTTGATGCTACTTTTAAAATCTTCTTTAAAGTGATGATATCCTAGAAAGAAAAACTAGCCAGTATATTTCATTTATAACTGTCATGAACAGAAATTTCCCAACACTAACCTCTGTTTCAGATTCCTGCTGTTGCTTCTGCACTATTAGTTGGTGTCAGCAGGGGGTTAACAGCATTCAATTTAACCTTGCTATTTGCACTCTGTTTTGAAATTTTTTTCTTTTTTCTGCATTTAACTTCCTTACATGGATTCCCCATTTTAAGGATCATGCATGCACCATGGGGTCTATACATTGAAAGAATGTAAGTGCAGATAAGCACACAATAAAAGTACATTTAAAGATAATGTGAAGCTCTAAGACCTTTTTTTTCCTGGGAGCACAGAGGCTTTGCTGTGAAAATCACTGCAACAAGAGAAAAACTTTGTAAGACTACTCATCCTATTATTTTTCTGATTACAGACTTGTTTAAAATATGTAAGAACTGTATAGGTATGAATTATAGGTTATATGCCTAGATAAATGGACATATGACCGATACAACAACTATTGTAGCGAGCCATGAAATCACATCAGAAGTAATTCCTCTCTCTCTCACACACACACACACACACACTGAAATTATAAAATCTATTATGGCCTGGGGTCTTATCCTCTACTACTTCTCCAATTCCTCTCTCTCAATTCTCCCCTCACCTCCTTGTCCTCTCCTTCTTGACCTTTCTATCCTTTAAATGCTGAGCCCTTCACAGTCAAAACAGTCTTCAGCAGCAAGAAGGAGAGGAACTAGTGAATTGAAGAGGGATGTCTAAACCCCAGATCTGCGATCCATCTCATTGAATGCTGGTGAACCTACTATGCTTATGCGTGATCCATGTCTTGCTCTGAGTAGATATTGCGTATAAGACTAGACTAATGAAAATGGAAAGGAAGGAATGTCACCTCAAATTCTTATTATTTTGTGAGAACAGTAATAAAGGAATACCCGCCCATGCAGTTTAAACAGTTGGAAGAGAGCCTTGTTTCCCTCTTCTTCCACCTCCAATCTCCTTCATTCCTAAAGCACCATTTTGCACAACTCTAGCATACTCTTCTCTTAGTCTGAAGCCAGGATTCTGCTAGTTTCATTTTCATGTGCAGGGCACCCTGTTCGGTGCTAGAAACACCAAAGTGAAAACAACAACATAAGCACCTCCAGTGGCTTGGAGTTGAGGGAGACCCAGATCTTACACAACTCCAGCACATTCTTCTCTTAGTCTGGATCCCAGGATTCTGCTAGTTTCATTTTCATGTGCAGGGCACCCTGTTCGGTGCTAGAGACACCAAAGTGAAAACAACAACATACACCTCCAGCGGCTTGGAGTTAAGGGAGACCCAGATCTTACACTGTATGTAGCAAGGAGGAGACATGAACTCCTGTTCTCCCAAGCAAGGATTCTGAAAGCCTTTCTTCAGAATGGGATTATATTAACCCAGGCATTGTGCTATAACTGGTCTACTATTATACAGGGATGATATACTTCCTAATTTGTACCTACTGTCCTGGCATATTCATTTTTTAAAAAAGCATCCCCTTTCACTGCCCCAAAAATCTGGACTATATGGTCACTCTAAGTCATAACAAAAATGAAATTCCCAAGATGGGTAGGGATTGTTTAACAAAGCCCCAAATATAAACATATGACATTAAGTACTTTAAAGTTAATGTGGTAGCAGCAATGTTTAAAAATATTATAAACACAGATGCTCATTAAATGTTTTTGAAAACAAAACACTCTTTGAAAAGAGGACTGTCATTACTGTGATATAATTTCTACAGGGTGTCTGTAGCAATGTCCATACAATCTATGTAGAATAACCACCTACTATTTAAAACATCAAGTCAAATATAGTGGCATAAAATCTTTACAGAAGAACACTTGAACATTTCAGTCAGGGATCTTTCAGCTTTAATCATAAAATTAAATGTTTAGATCAGTGCTTCATGATTAAAGTTAAAGAATCATGGGCCTGCATTTTGAACACTGCTTTTAACCCATAATAAATGGAGGAAACAAATAATGTTTAAAATAGAAATATTGATTTTAGGATTTGACAAATGTTTTATATTTATCTTTTTATCTACCTTTGAAGACATTACTTCATGTAAATTATTCTATACATTTAAGTGCATAGGTATGAAATTGGAATTAGTAAAACATGCTCTAGTAAAAAAAAAGTTTGTTTTCTGATTTAATACTAATCAACCATTGCTAATGTGCTATAAAATCCTACTTTAGGGAGATACTGACTCCAATTATTAAAGTTAACGGCCTCCGGTTGCCTCATGTTGGCTTACTGTAGGACATTAAGCATGAAGAACCCATAATTTAATTACCACCTGTTAATATTAGCTCTAAATTCATTTCTCTCCTTTCAGGATGAAACTTCAGTGATAAGCCATTTAAAAACCATTATCTTCCTACTCAAAACACCAGCCTGCTAGCTATACCCACAGTACACAGATCACAGATCTGCTGGGACTTTCAAGATGGAACTTGCCTCCTGACTTTAGGGATTGCTAAATTGAAGTAAATTATTATTTCTGTCCATTTTTCATCCTAATTTTTTAAAAGATTTTATTTATTTGACAGACAGAGATCACAAGTAGGCAGGCTCCCTGCCGAGCAGAGAGCCTGATGTGGGGCTCCATCTCAGGACCCTGGGATCATGACCTGAGCCAAAGGCAGAGGCTTTAACCCACTGAGCCACTCAGGTGCCCCTTTCATTCTAATTTCTAAAATCTCTGGATTATATAAAGATTGTAACTTATTCCTTCAATGTATTTATATACTTTAAAAACCATTGAAGAAGTGGAGAGTTATATTATTCTACAATAATAAAGGGCAAACACTGAAAGAACTATACACCCTTATTCCTGTTTGGACATCATAAGATGTAAAAAAAACATCAGAGAATGTGATGCAAAAAGAGGGTTAGCTTATCATAAAATTCCACTGATACGCACTGGAGAAATATACAGCTCATTTACAGGAATTTATTAGAAACTTCGTCCCCTGTATCCTCCCAATACATGTACCATTCTACTGAAATCTAATTTTATCAGTTCACTCAAGAGAATGAAACTCAGAGAAATTCATTTGTGTTAACCAAACTCACAAGAGATTGATTTATAAACTAATAAATCACTTTATAATTTGCCATGGGAATGCTACCTGATCCAAGAACCCAAAAAATTTACCTAATGTTTTTGAGTTCTTACTACTCTCAGTGCTGGCACTACAATGAATACAAAGGTGAAAAACAATCCCCATTCTCAATAAGTTTATAATTTGGTGAGAGGGCTTGGAAAACAATACATAAAATACAAGCCAGACTACAATTAATGCGTGAGTGGTATGTAGCGGTTAAATGTATAGAAGAGGTCCAATACTTTCTTCTAGGTAGAATCTCATATATAGGAAACCAAATTATTCTTCAGATGGATTTCTAGTGAATACATTTTAAGGTAGATTTCTCTCAAATCACTGCTGGTTAATAAATTATCTTTCCCATTTCCCTGCATATTTCTGTATAAAAAACCATAACCAGCTGTCTATAATTAGGATATCTTTGCTCTTGGATACATTCTAGACACTCTACAAAAAATTTTAAACTGTAACACATTCAGATCCATGTAGAGTCTTCTTCCTGCAGTTAACTATTACAACAACAATCTCTTCTGTACTCTAGTGTCAAAACTTGTAGGTTGATTCCAAAGTTAGTGTATAAGGCAAAAATTATATATAGTCAAAATGTCCATAAAAATTTCATGGAGACTATATGTTAGACTATATTCATAATACATATATTAGAAAAAATAGGTTCTGTAAAACAATATTCAGTAACATAAATGTATAATGTTTAGTAAAACATTATATAAAAGAATATATAATCCAAACATAATTTTAAAGTATTTGAATTACACTACTTTCTCTTAAAGGAGTATATATGTAAAAGAATTTGTACAAATTAAATGTATATATATATGCATATCCATTATCATGATACCTATATTTGTAGATTTCTTCCATTGAACAGAATTTAAATAGGCCACCACCTAACAAAAGGTACTGAAATAAGTTGTCTTTAAATCACAAGATGGACTGTGCTGCTTTGAGGAGCTTTCCTATAGTCAGTTTATTTTAGATACTTTATGTGGATTCTTATTGGCTTCGGTCTCAGGCATCTCTCCTAGATTTGGATGTCAGTCTGCTTTTCTCTAATTACTATATTCACCCAAATATACCATGCAACTGGTGGGCATTGAGCCCATATTCCTGCTCTGACCACAGATAGCTAAACATCTGCAGGGTAGTCACAGGAAGGAAATCAAAGCCCTGACCATCAATTACTTGCACCGCACTCAGTCAGCTGAACCTCAGTACCTCTATACCTGAAATGATAGAACAGTCTCATTTAGCAAGCACATTGAAATAGGAGTAGTTGTGTATACATATTTCAGCCTGCATCAGAAGTATGTTACCATGTGACATGGCTCACTATAATAATAATCTTTTGTAATCATTAATGATATTATTAATGATGGTATACTGTTGCCTGATCATTTTTTGTAATGAGATTGATATTATCCCTACCTTATGCAAAAGCCCTGATTTGAAAGCAAGGGTAAGAACCAGAACAATGGTTTCCCCCATCTACTAGATCGGCCAATGGTCCATTTATTAGCTCATAGCCATTATACAGAATATTGGGAGGATTTTGTGAAAGATGATTTTTAGAATCTGGAATTGAAAGTGTGTAGAGCTCAGGCTCTGGAATCCAAGAGTGTGTGAATTTCACCTATTCCACTTATTGGCTGGGTGACCTCTAGCAAGTTATTTTAAATTTTTCAAGGCTCAGTTCCTTAGCTCCCTTAGGGTTTTGGCTCTTTTTTTTAAGTAGGCTTCATGCCCAGTCTGGGGTCTGGAACAACAAAGATTGAGAATCGCATGTTCTACCCAATGAGCCAGCCAGACACTCCTCCCTGAGGGTTTTTTAGACAATTAAATGAAACTGATAAAGTGCTTAGCATAATCCCTGGTATATGATTAGAGTTTAATAAATATTATGTATTTTTAAATTTTGATTACAGTGCTTGCAATTTCAAGTTTTCAATAATTTTTACACATCTCTTATATGTGCACCTGTATGAGATGACAACCTGTGGTTAATTTGATTATTCTCCCTAGAAACAAGATATTTAACTACATATATGCTAACGAAGACACACATAATCACCATTCCAACACCTATTTTTGGTGTCTTAAAGTTAATCATTCCTTTCATAATATTTTCTTAACCTGCTATAATGTGAGATCTAGGACTACAGCTGAGCAGTATTAAAAGCAGAATAGGAAACCACACGTTTCTTAAAATAACAATACAAAGTTCCACACACATGATGTTTATATATCTATCTAATAAGGAAATAGAGTCAGTAAGCAGAATGTACTCAAAGCTAACCAGAAAAGAGTTAAAAAAAAAAGCCACAGTTTACTTTAAAATCATATACATTTTATTTTCATTAGTATGTATAGGAATTTCATTGTAAGATGCTTTTTTAAAAAATTTCAAAGCTATGTGTATCCCACCTGATAATTCTGTGGTGGTGATTACACACTAAAACACACACGTGATGCTAAAACTGAATAGGACTTGCTGTTTTGTCCTTCCAAACCTTATTAACATGTATGCCATGTAACCAACCTATCCTTTGCAGGGACCAGCAAGTCAAACTCATGTTTTTCAGAGCTTGGTATGTGAGCTATTGGTGACCAAGATGTGTGGGTAGCTCTCAATTTTTCTTTATTAATGTGTACCAAATACCATGATCATCTCCTATTAATTATAAGTGAACTGGCTTTTGTTTTTGAATTGATAGTTTCCTTATAATGCACACTTACTTGGGCTTTAAAAAAAGTGTGTTGATTTAAAAATTCCTCAAGAAAATTAGTATGAGGATAGGGCAAATGTATAAAAGTCACATCAACTGGCTAACATTGTGGAGACTGAACTAAACAAACAGAAGTGGGTAATCAATGACATTTTAACCTAAAATATTACTTGACAGACCTAAATTTTACCTGAGAGAATAGTAACATTAATACTAATCTTGTTTGACAAATCTCTCACTTCCTGTAAATATCACGTATTTAGTAGCAGTGATTCGCTAACTTTTGTGCAAATTCTGTTGTCTAGATACATCTCAGATGTTCAAGTGTTTTCTTCAAAATTGGCACTGCTATATATATTTTTTTAAGATTTTATTTATTTATTTGACAGAGAGAGATCACAAGTAGACGGAGAGGCAGGCAGAGAGAGAGAGAGAGAGAGAGAGGGAAGCAGCCTCCCTGCTGAGCAGAGAGCCCGATGCGGGACTCGATCCCAGGACCCTGAGATCATGACCTGAGCCGAAGGCAACGGCTTAACCCACTGAGCCACCCAGGCGCCCCAAGCACTGCTATATATTTATACTATCTTTGGGAGAGAGGTTTTCTTTCAAAAATGTATTGATACTGATTGACTATCAATAAAAGGTATTCTTTTTATTGATACTGATTGATCTTATTATAAGATTAAATATCTGTGGATCAGTAAAGCACTGGAAATTTTAAAATACATAAAGTAGCTCCTCACACCTGAAAAAATATTCCATAGAGTTTCTCCTATGTTCCTTCAAGAGCGTATATTTACTAAGTCCTAATTATATCTCTGGTATGGTGCTTAATTTTGAGTATAGTATGGAAAACAAAATAGACATGGTTCCTACCCTCCTGAACCATTCAACTACTGGACCCTCTGAGAATATGACACTTAAGTTGAAAATGTGAAGGCGGTAGAACAGGTAAGGTCCAAGCAGAAGGAAAATATGCAAAGACTGAGAGGCAGCAAGGAGTTTGGTTTATTAGACAAACTCAAAATTAGTCTGTGCAGTGAAAGCTTAAGTGAGTAAGGGGAAGCGCAGTGAAAGATAAACTTGGAAAGGTAAGCAGGAGTCACTGTGGCAGTTTTTCTCCCAGTGAAACCCAACACACAGCTAAAATTGTTACTTTACCCTGAATATAAAGGAAGAAATATTGAGAAGATTTGAGTACCATGAAAGAACGATTCATAAAATTACTATACTTCTTTACTGGGATTTAAAAAAAAAAAAATCCACCAGAACATCATTTTGTTGAAATTTCTGTAAATTTCATCTCTAATTGCTAAATTCACTTAGGTTACTACAGGAAAATGGCCACTTGGGAAATGCCACACGAAGTCCCTTCAGTATTTAACACTGTTATTCAATTTTCCTTTTTTTCCCTTTAGCCAGCTGCTACTTGTAGCTACAGTGCCACACCTCCCATGTTCCCCCCAAATATAAGAAGGAAATACAGAATTGGGTTCCTGGTGACAGTATAAAGAAGAGGGAGGGTTGGAGGGCTACGTGAGGACAGCCTTCTCCTATTTTCTCTCTAGCAGGTCTCCGTGCCCTATGCCATCTCTTCATATTTTATGCAGAAACTCTACAGTCTGATAAAATCTTCCTGAGACTTGGTCTCCCTGACCTTCATCCTCTATAGTCCCATTTTCACATTCTTTTTTCTGCTCAGCTCTGTTGGAGTGCTTATGCACCAACTATCAATGACTTTGATCTTGTGGGTTAATTTTTTTTTTTTTTTTTTTTAAATAATGAGAGAGAGAGTGAGTGAGCATAAGCCGGGGGAGTAGAAGGCAGAGGGAGAAGCAGGCTCCTCACTGAGCAAGGAGCCTGACGTGGGGCTTGATCCCAGGACTTTAGGATCATGACCTGAGCCCAAGGCAGCCACTTAACCAGCTAAGCCACCCAGGTGTTCAATCTTGGGGGTTCTTTAAATGGTGTAGATATCTGTTGTTTTACTATACCTTTGAGTATGCTTTTCCCAGATTCAGCACTGAATTTGCTAGTGATACTCTTTATTTCAGGTACACTGTAACTTTTTAAAAAATGAACAATCATGGGATTTTAAAAACAGTATACAAAATAATTTAACTGGGTAAATGAATTCCAGACACTAAGCATTAAGGTAGACAGACCAAGTTTTGAAATATAACTGGTTCCAAAGTTACAAACAACTTGAACTGAACTATATTTTCATTTTCTATAATCTTGTTCTGTGATCCACTGTGCGAGTCCACAGTGTTATCATCGATATTTTAGTGGTGTTAGTGAGTAATGCCTTCATGCTTCCTGCTATCCTCACTGGAAGCACACTTGATTTAATTCCTATTCTCTAACTGGAGATTTTTGGATAATCTCCCTATTGTCTGTTCTCTTTTGTTTCTATTTGCCACATTAAAAACAACCAAAAGACTGTATTTTCAGCACACACTTAAAGGTTCAGGATAAGGTTATGGTGTAGATTAGTGCTGGATTCAAATCAGATGGTCAGATATGACCTCTTTCTAGGTATATATGGAAAAAATGTATAGAAAAAAGAGAAAAGTTATCCAATATCCTAATAAATCCATAAATTTCTATGTCTGTGAACAGAAAATGTTTAAATGATCATCAACTTTTAGTTTATGCAACTATCTCAAAAATGGCAGGATATTTTTTTCATGTTTAAGATCAGATTTGTTTAGAAAAAAATCTCTAAGGTGATGAGTGTGTGTGTCAGTTATTCTTTTTAGAGCCCTGAATTGCTCCACACCGGCCTTCCTGCCAGTACCCTGGTGGCCAGAATTCTGGTTCATAGAGCATTTCTTGCCCTCCTAAAATACACTAATATCAGTCAGGAAGGGACAAATTACTTATTAAAAGAAACCACACACTACCTTCCAAGTATCATTTAGAAGTACATCCCAATACTTTTTTCTACCAGCGAGAATGCAGTTCACACTCAATTTATTCTTTTTAGGAACATGATTTCACAAAGTCTTGTTTTACCTGTGTGATCTACTTTTAGATAAAAATTAAGTTTTCTTTTGGTGTGGTGTTGGTTATGATAACTTCTTTAGATGCCAGTTACCCAGTGTTTGAGGCCATTGGGACCTGAAGATGAAGACAGATACAGACTAAAAAGGCAAGGGGCAGGGTAGCTGCTGACCACAAGCATCTCACAAAGTTATACTGGTAGTTCTCTATGTTTAGATCATTCTCTCTCTTTCTACTCCTTTCCCATCCTGGAGATAACTTACTTTAACAACCCATTTTTTTAAATTACTGTAACTGAGAGATTATTAATTGTATTTACCATTGGTAACTCACCTGGATTAATAATACTATTTGCAGTTTATGAAATGTCAATAAAACAAGATAAGTGAAGTTATGGTATTATTCCATAAGTTCTAGTGTGATTTTACTGTGAGCATATGAATGGCATATTTGGGAGAGAAGTTGGTATTCATATTTTAAAATGACTCCAAATTTTTATTTTGAAAAAAATAGTATTTATTACATATAATTAATTATTCTATAATTACTACTAACCAAGGGTTCTATAATTATTTTTTCTATATGTTTAAAAGCCTGTACAAAGGACCACACATGAGAAGAATGGCATGTTTTTCACTGGATTGCTAGGTCAGCCTAGAAGCTGAGAGGTAATTGGAACGAACACGTGTAAATCATAAAGGGCACTGTAATTCAAGTTAAGGAATATATACTTCACCTAAAGACAAAGAAGGGCAGTTGAAAAGTTTTAATTTTAAGTAGAGTAACATTTTCAGATTGGAGTTTCAGGAAGTATTAAGCAGAATTTGAAGAATGGACTTGAAGAAAGAAAATTCGACATAGGAAGAGCAGTTAGGCTGCATTAATACGGGTGAGACTGACTAGATATTGATACAAAGGTGAGGAGTTAGGAACTCAAGAGTTTTGATTAAGCCATGAGTGAATATGCATACATTTGGGGGGGGGCGTTGAAAGGGCTAGTGTGATAAATTCACTTTGGGGCATACTGAATTTAAAGAATCTTTGGGACATCCAAGTGAAAATGTTCGTAAACAGGGAACATAGCAAACTTAAAAGGAAAGATCTAGATTAGGAACATGTATTTGGAGGTCCAGCAAGTAGGGGGATGAAATACAGGAATATAGATGAAATCAAGACTTAGTATACAGAAAGATAAAGAAGTCAACCGGCTTTGAAGAGATGAACAGAAGAAAAGATGAGGGCTTCTAGTTTTTCCTTATCAGTGAAAAGAAAACCATTTTAAAAGGACGTTAACAGGGACGCCTGGGTGGCTCAGTTGGTTGAGCAGCTGCCTTTGGCTCAGGTCATGATCCCGGCATCCTGGGCATCGGGCTCCTTGCTTGGCGCGGAGCCTGCTTCTCCCTCTGCCTCTGCCTGCCATTCTGTCTGCCTGTGCTCGCTCTCTCTCCCTCTCTCTCTGACAAATAAATAAAATCTTTATTTAAAGAAAAAAAAAAAAAAGGACGTTAACATAAATTCTAAAATACCTGCCCTGTTCCTGTACAGATTTCAAAACACTCAAAAGTTTTTAGCTCCTCATCTGCTCTAATTAGTTATTTTAATCTTTTTCTTGCTGTTTATATCAAATTAGCCTTTGACTTTAGTTGTAGCCATTATTTGTACTCTCTGTCCCTGGTTTGCAAGCCATTGTTTCAGAATCATGTTCCTTTCAATGAAAGGGATCACTTACTTTCTATTTTATCCCCTTATTTCTTCAATTTGGTTCCATTTTGTTTAATTACTGGTATGTATCTACAGTGGTTATCAACCTTTTTCAGTGCAAATCTATATTTTAGGTACATTATGTGTTAAATTGGCATCTTTGGGCCAGTTTATGAACCTGTTATTTATCATTTCCTTGGGAAAGTACATTCTGAGTTTCTATTACTTGTTTTAAAGAAATTTGGGGATGTAACTTGCCTTAGGTTAGGAGCCTGACTATATGGGAAAATGGCCCAGTGTCTCCCAATTTCCAAAAGTTTGATCATATACTCTTATGTTACAGGACTTTTAACTAAATCATTCTATATATAGTACCAGTATGATTTACTCATAGGCAAATGAATGCACAGGCAAACAGTTTATACATACCCATCAATAAAATGAATTATTTCCAATACAAAGACTTCAGTTTGTTATTTAAAAAACTATTAATAAATTGGCTCCACAATTTAAAAGCACTTAATGTGCTCAAAATGATGTCTTATATTAGAGGAGGGAGGAATATTTCTACACTAGAAAATTAGCCCTTTCGATATTTGTTGTTATTTTTTAAACCAAACTAACATAACTTAAAATTCTGTCTTAGACAAGTGGTTAAGGCTACTGACATCTTGATAATGAAAGATGTCTCTAATGGTTTGTGAATTGCTTTAGAGAAAGGATTAATTAATCATTCTCCTGATGTTTGTATTAAATTGTCCTTTGATTCGAGTTGCAACAATTATTTATATGTTCTGTCCCTGTTTGCAAACCATTGTTTTAGAATCATGTTACTTTCAGTGGCTTTTCTATAAAGGAATCACTTCGTTTCTGATTATTGCATTCACAGAAACAATTGTTTCTTAGCTGCCCTGAGCTGCGTTTTATCATTTGATGCTGTGATCCAGTGTGCCCTTAAAGTATTTCTTCTGTTAGCCTGGTTTGTGGTCTCCGTATTTTAGATCAACTGTGCAGCAGCTGCTTGGACAGCCTTCTGTCATCTATTTTCAGTAGTGTTATATAGCATCCCACATAGCTTCAAGGACGATAAATTGGCTGGACGCCAGGGCTTGCACTGTAATCCTGCCTTGTCATTTAATGTTAAGTGTATCTCACAGCTGACACTGAAAAAACTGCTTAAGAAATCAGATATGATCTTTAGCAGAGCCAAATCTCACTTTCATATGTGGGGTTAGGTTCTGTTTGATCAACACCAGGGCAAACACTATTTCAAAAAACCGTAACATTCTTCAATGTCCAATATATCGTTTCCATTCATCAGTCCATTCTCTCATATTTTTGATTCCTAAGATACATTTACTGATCTGTATTTAAATGGTATCTACCCTCAAAACAAACTAAATTTAACTGGTATATGATTTAACTCACAAATTCTGTTCTGTGTGCACATATTGTTATTCACATCAAAATGTGCAGATCTGGAAAAAAAAAAAAAGTACAGGTCTGACCTTTTAACTTTTTTTTTTTTTTAATCTTCCCAATATTGTAGTCAGTATACCCACCAGTATATGACCCACCAGTCATGCTGATTTCCGCCTGGCCAGTCTTGGTAAGAAGAAGAGGTACTTGAAAATTTTTGCTAGTTAAGACCTCCTTATAGGAAACTGGTACAAACATATCAAAACGCTAAAAGAAAGAAATTAGGTCTATCAATATTACTTCAATTTACAAACTGTAACATGGCTAAGAGGCCACAATAATAATTTTAATGGTTGCTTGACTCTGGTTGCTATTTAGCCAATATTTACCCATTATATTAGAAAGAGCATTATAAATTAACAAAAAAGTCTTGCCTTTTTTACTTCGTGAAATCCCAAGAACTCTTCTGAGGGAATTTTAAAAACTTTTTGAAGGAGCTTCTAACCTGAAGCAAAACTATCCAATTTGAATTTTACTAATTTTATCTGTACTCTGTTGAGGTAGAATGGGTGATTATAAAGCATAGCTGTCAGCAAAGAGGATAAAAAGAAGAGCAAGGGGATGGATAATCTAAAAATTGTAGATGCCTGCCCTGAATATGTGAGTTGACTCTACCCTTAAATGATTCCCACCCCAGGTCAACATCAACACTGTTGCCAAATTAATCCATTCAGTTTCTAAGTGAGTCTCATTAGTAACTTTCTAATAGATGAGAAGAGTCCATTAAAGAATGCTGCCACAGTCATTTCATTAAATGATTACTGACAGAATTTTAGTTAAAATTACAATCCAAAATTGTTATTCAACTGGTTATTTTGGGAAAAACAAAACAGACTTCTGTCTTCCCAGAGATTAAATGTTCTATTCTTTAATAGGCAGCAGGTAATCCAAACCAAATTTCCCAATTCATTTAGGTTTTACATTAATGCGCTTTAGTAGGTAATTCTCATGATTAGTTAAATTTTGTGGTGTTAGGAGATGACTTGAATGGATATCCAAAACAATTTTAAAAAGAGAAGACTGTTATCATTTGTGCTAAAAGTTTATAAGAGAGCACATCTTTCCTTGGTTTGATATATAGATGTTCATCTGGTAGTTTGCTTTCAGCTTTCCTTAAATGAAGGTGCTTTAAATTAGGGTGTCAGGATGATCCATCTTGAATCTTGACTCTTTTTATCAATTTACCTAGCACTTTCACTTTGGTGAACCACAAGATTTAAAGAAAACACTGTGAGCCCAGTGTGTGCCATTTAACCTTTGTGGACTTTAGAAACCATATCTGTAAAATGGATTAAACAACTCCTCCTCCAGGCCTTTCCTGACTATAAAAGACGATTTCTTAAAGTACCCTGGGAACTCCAGCTGGATTCAGAGAAGTGTTATCCTGGTCAACATGACCTTCAAAATAATAGAGCTATTGGAGGTAACAGGAGAGCTCACTATTTAAAAAGTTACATAAAATGTTACAATTACACTGAAAACCTGGATGAACTGTTATCAGGAATTTTATTACTGCACATTTACTAGCACTTAAAGATATTCTGTTCTTTCTTCAAGGTCAGCCTCAACAACTTTGTGTCTGGTGAGCTAGGCCTTTTTGGGGAACTTACTGATAACATGGTGAGATCAAGAAGGAAGAGAATGATATTTGGGGAAAATTTTGTAAATTAAAGTAAACAGAATCTTAACTAATATTAAAAGCAAAATGAGGGAGTCAGTAGCTGTTTTTTACATGTATATGTTTTCCAGAGATGTGCTATATGAATGAAGGCATGGGAAGGAAAACATGGTAATGACCCCTAACAGAGCTTATTTTTAGGGGTGGGTATATTTATACTTAGAAAACACAAAACTTCGTAAGTCCTACATCACGAAATCTTTGATTATGTTGTAGACACAAACCTGATCATAGCAACTCAGGGAAACCATCAGTATGGACTTAACATTGTCAAAGGGGTTTTCTGAAGATTTTGGAACTTGAGCATACTGTCTATCTCTGTATGCTGGATGGTTAGGAATTTTTCTGACAGGGAAAAAGTTCCAAGTAACAGCTGAACCTGGCACAAATAAGTGGTTAGCTCTATCACTCCATCATCATTATTTTATTATTACTGTCAGAATTGGAAAACTTGTGAAGGAAACCAGCTTGTGTGTTAAGATAAAGTGAATTTTTTCAACTCACCTGGTGCAAAATTAATTCACTAAAATCATGGAGAATTACAAACACATTTATTTTTCCAGGTCAGGGCTGAATGCTCAGGCTATACTTATGTCTCTGACATTATATGAAATAAGTAGTTCTTTTTTTTTTTTTAAGATTTTATTTATTTATTTATTTGACAGAGATCACAAGTAGGCAGACAGACAGGCAGAGAGAGGGGGGGAAGCAGGCTCCCCACCGAGCAGAGAGCCCGATGTGGGACTCAATCCTAGGATCATGACCTGAGCCGAAGGCAGAGGCCCCAACCCACTGAGCCACCCAGGCGCCCCAGCAGTTCTTTTTAATAAGTGTCCTGCCCATAAAAGAATAAAAATGAGTACATTCTTATTCACAAACTCATTCTTTTGAGTTTATTCTATAGATAAATAATAAAAATATTTTTCTAATTGGTATTATAAGACCAGAACTATTCATATACTGTATTTATTTTCCATAGATTTATTTGAATGTATCACGACTTTTTAATATGAGGCAGGCATATTTGAGTTTTCACATATTAAGAACCAGTGTCGAATTTAGTTTTTACACAGTACTTCTGTAAGTAGGCTAAGCAGTGCATTTTAGTCGAGTATTTTACACACTCAGATTAGGAGGTATGATTTTTATTTTGAAACAGAAGTATTTTCCTATTAGATACAAAGAATTTGTATCTTGGATTTTCAGGTCAATTTTCATAGATTCTAAACTGTTGTCAGATCCTGTTATTTTGATATATGAATCAGAAAATATAATTCTTATTAGTAAAGGTTCTACTGCCTGACCTTCTGATCAGTTACAACTTACCCAAGTTATTAAATCAGAAAGCTTTGTAGAATACTTGCTTTTTGAAAAACATCTATGAAGGATGATGAAAAAGTAATCTATTTGAGATTAATATTTACAAAGATTTATTGGGTAAGAGGTAGAGGTAGGGTTTAAAATGAAGAGATATGTAAGACATGCATATGCAAATACCTATAGAAGAGCTTTTAATTCTGGGGAGATTTAAATATAATGTTCATGATGGTTTAAATAAATTATGGTTATAGATTACTCTGGGTGCAGGTCAGAAATTCTAACAGGCTATGAGATCATCTTCACATAAGGTACTATTTCATTCTATATATTTATTCTTTAGTTCTTTCCAGAAGGTGAACTGGATTAGATTTTGATCATATTTCAAATAAATCTTCCACTTTCAACCTCTGCAAAATCTTTTTTATGGTATCTGTAAAAAACAATCTTTGTGCATTTCCTATATCCATTAAGTACTGTGATTATGATTTCCTTCTTTATCCATAAGACACAATTTTCTCATATTTTTTCTTGTTCTCATCTCACTGAAATTTTTTAAGTGAAATGATAAACAGAAAAATTAAGACAAGTCCCTAACAATTTGAAAATTGTGCAAAGCTAGTTTCGGTTATCGATGGCTTTGTGATTAATGGCTTTGTTATTAATGGATTATATTTCTTCTTTTGTTACCATCCCTAATTATTTGTATTTGCTCTTGCTATCAGGTATACTGTTTTAAGCACTCAGGCGCTGTAGTGGTATAAAGTGCTTGACAGTCTACTGAAAATAAACCAAGATAAATTATAGTTGTGCAGAAGTTCCAGTGTTTGTTATTTCTGATATGATATCATCTGTGCCTCTGGTGAATTCCTTTAGACCTTTAAAATGGCCTGTAAAACTGTTCAATGGAAATTAGACTTTTTTTCCCCCTAATGCTACACATTGAGAATTATTCTACAACACTCTCATACTTTTTAAATTAAAAACGTCAATTACTTTAGGTCCAGTAAAGGTAAAGAAGTGAAAGATTTCAGAAGTGGAAATAATCTTGTGGAATTATCTACTCTATCTTTTCCTTTTAAAAAAATATTTTAACAATCAAATGCATTTAATTCCCATCTTCCTTTTATTCAACAGACCATCAAGTACACACAAATTATCAAATGCTTTTTTTGAAATGAAAGCTAAATCATGTCACTACTCTGTTCAAAACTCTCTAGTGACTTCTCACCTCACATAAGCTAAAGTCCTTATAGTGGCTATCAGGATTCAACATGACCGAGACCCCTGCTTCCTCTCTGACCTCATCTCCTTGCACTCTTCTCATGCCTCACTCTGCTCCAGTCACATTGGTCTCCCATGGGTTCCTCTAGCATGACAAGAATGCTCTTTTCTGTCTAGGATACCTTTCTACCAGAGAAATTAAATTAGCACAGCTTGCTCTCTCATTATTTCCATGCCTTTTCACAAATGTCAACTTATTAGAGAGGTCTTTCCTTGATCACCTATCTGAAATCAAAACCTCACACCACCACCCATCACCACCATCTACTACAAGTTCTATCTCTACCCCCTTCCTAGCTTCAATTTGCTGCAAAGTATTTATTATCTTCTGACATGCCATATAGTTTATGTCTTCACTTTCTTCTTCCTCCATAAGACTATAAACTCTAGGCTGACAGTGTTTTGTCTTTTCTTGTTTGCTCATTACTGTATTTCCAGCACCTGAAACAATTCCTGGCACACATGAGGTATTCAACGCATATCTGTTTAATGACCAAAAACTGGCTTAATAAACAAGGCTTTCTCTCCACTCTGCTTTGTACCAATATTCCATTTTCTAGTTTCTAAAAGTGATTTATATCATTTACCCACATACGTAACCTAAGCTTAATTGAAAGAATTCAAAATAACTTCATGACAACATTTAAAACCTAAACTTGGCTTTGATTTACTTTTAAAAACCAGGGTAATGCATGAGTAGGTTGAAACTAAAAAGATGGAAAGGATGTATCATGCAAACATTAATTTTTTAAAAAGCAGGAATAGCTATACTAACATCAGATAAAGGAGACTTCAAAGCAAGAAAACTATTAGAGACAAACAAGGACACTACACAATAATAAAAGGATCACTCCATCAGAAAGATACAATCCTAAATGTGAATACATGAAACTAGAAAATCTTAAAATACATCAAGCAAAAACTAATAGAACTGAAAGAAGAAACAGATCAATCCACAATTATAGTTGGGAACTTCAGTATCCCACTGCCAGTAACTGAGAGCACTATGAGATAGAAAATCAGGAAGGTAGAGAAGAATTGAACAAATAATCAACTCTCAGGATATAATCTACATACATAGATCACTCCATACAAAACAGCACATCAAGAGCCCATGGAATAGTCAATAGACTGTATCTTAGGCATCTAAACTGATAAGGAAGAAGTAGTAAACCTCTGAGTACCTGCATATGACATGATACTATATAGAGAAAACCCTAAAGACTCCACCGAAAAACTACTAAAACTGATAATGAATTCAGTAAAGTCACAGAATATAAAAACAATGTACAGATATCTGCTGCATTCCTACACACTAATAATGAAGCAGCAGAAAGTGAAAATAAGAAAACAGTCCCTTTTACAACTGCACCAAAACAATAAAAAATCTAGGAATAAACTTAACCAAAGAAGCAAAAGACCTATATTCTGAAAACTATAAAACACTGATGAGAGAAATTCAAGATGACGCAAAGAAATGGAAAGACATTCCATGTTCAAGGGTTGTAAGAACAAATACTGTCAAAATGTCTATACAACCCAAAGCAATCTACACATTTAATGCAACCCCTGTCAAAACACCAGCAGCATTTTTCACAGAAATATAACAATTTTAAAATGTGTATGGGCCCACAAAAGATTCTAAAAAGCCAAAACAATCTTGAAAAACAAAAGCAAAACTAGAGGTATCACAATTAGAGACCTAAAGTTATATTACAAAGCAGTAGTAATTAAAACAGTATGGTACTGGCATAAAAATAGACAAAAAGATTGGGGCACCTGGATGGCTGAGTTCATTAAGTGTCCACATCTTGATTTCAGGTCAGGTCATGATCTCAGGGTTGTGAGATTGAGCCCCAAGTCCAGCTCCACACTCAGTGGGGAATCTGCTTGGCCCTCTCCCTCCCCATCTTGAACACACACTCTCACTCTTTTTCCCTCTCCCTCTCAAATAAATAAATAAAATCTTAAGGGCAGCTGGGTGGCTCAGTTGGTTAAGAGTCTGCTTTCAGCTCAGGTCATGACCCTAGGGTCCTGGGATAGAGCCCAAACCTGGCTCCCTGCTCAGTGGGGAGTGTGCTTCTCCCTCTGCCCCTCCTCCACCATGCAAGCACTCTCTCCCCCTCTCTCACTCTTTCCTACTCTCTCGCTCTCAAATAAATAAATAAAATCTTTTAAAAAATAGACACAAAGATCAATGGAATAGAATATAAAACTCAGAAATAAACCCACAACTATATGGTCAATTAATCTTCAACAAAGCAGGAAAGAATATACAATGGGAAAAAGTCTCTTCAACAAATAATGTTGGGAAAACTGGACAGCTATATGCAAAAGAATGGACCACTTTCTTTGATCATAAACAAAAATAAATTCAATGGATTATACACCTACATGTGAGGCCTGAAACCACAAAAATCCTCGAAGAGAGCGCAGGCAGTAATGTCTCTGACACTGGCTGTAGCAACATTTTTCTAGATGTGTCTCCAGAGGCAAGGGAAATGAAACCAAAAATAAACTCCTGGGACTACTTAAAAAATAAAAAGTTTCTACACAGAGAAGGACACAATCAACAAAACTAAACCTACTGAATGGGAGAAGATATTTGTAAATGACACATCTGATAAAGCGTTAGTGTCAAAAATATATAAAAAGCTTATCAACTCAACACACAAAAAACAAATAATGCAATTTAAAAATGGGCAGAAGACATGAACAGACATTTCTCCAAAGAAAACCTAGAGACAGTCAACAGATACATGAAAAAGATGTTCAACATCCCAACATGAAGGAAATGCAAATCAAAAGTACAATGAGATTATCATCTCACACTTCTCAAAATGGCTAAAATCAAAAACACAAGAAACAACCAGTATTGGTAGGGCTGTGGAGAAAAATGAACCTCTTGCACTGTTGGTGGGAATGCAAACTGGTACAGCCACTCTGGAAAACAGCATGGAGGTTCCTCAAAAAATTAAAACTAGAACTACTTTATGATTCAGATATCACACTATTACATATTTACCCCCAAAATACAAAAACACTAATTCAAAGGGACACATACACATCTCTGTTTACAGCAGCATTATTTATAATAGCCAAATTATGGAAACAGCCCACATGACCATCAACTGATTAACAGATAAAGAAGATGCAGGTGTGTGTGTGTGTGTGTGTGTGTGTGCGTGCACGTGCACACACGCCTGCATGCACGCACACCATGGAATATTATTCAGTCATAAAAAGGAATGAAATCTTGCCATTTGCAACAATATGAACAGAAGTAGAGAATACAGTGCAAAGCAAAATCAGTCAGGCAGAGAAAGACAAAATACCATATGATCTCAATCATACCTGGAATTTAAGAAACAAAACAAATGAACAAAGGAAAAAAAAAAAAAAAAGAAAGAGAGAGAGACAAACCAAAAAAGAGACTTTTAACTATGAAGAAAAAACTGATGGTTACCAGAGAGGAAATGGATGGGGGTATGGGTGAAATAGGTGATAGGGAGTACATTTATCATGATGAAATAAATAAATAAATAAATAAAAGAGCCAATGTAGACCATATTCTGGGTCATAAAAGTTCAAAAATTTTTAAAAATTGAAATAATACAAAGTATACTCCAGCATAATGTAATGAAACTAAAAATGAACAACAAACAACAGGAAAATCTACAATCAAGCAACATACTTATAAATAATCCACATGCCGAACAGGAAGTCTTAAAGGAAATAAACAAAAATACAAATAACTTAATGTAAATATACCATACCAAAATGTATGTAGTGGGGGATAACACCCCATCCCTCACATCTGAGCTGCACATAATGAATTCCTTCCAAAGATTACAGCAAAGGCAGAAAAGAAAGGGCAACTTCACAGTCAAGAAACCTGGCAAACACTACCTATGTCATGTGATCAAATTGAACATCAGTGATAAGTCACACTGAACACATGCACCCTTGACAAGATATGATGAAATGGCACTTTATCTCTGTGGTCTTCCTGCCAAGACCCATCAACCCTATTTTGAACATTTAAAAAAATGGAAGAAAAAAAAAAATCAGACAAAACCCAGTTGAGGGACACCACAAAATATTTCACCAGCACTCCTCAAAACTGTCAAAGTCTAGTGGAGCCTCAAAGAGACATGATGAATGAATGTAATATGATATCCAGAATCAGATTCTGGAACAGAAAAAAAAAAAATGCTACATAAAAACTAAGGAAAAATAAAATGTGGACACTGTAACAATCTATCAATATTGGTTTATTGTTTGTTACAAACGTATCATATTAGAATAAAAATTTAAATTTGAAATTTAACACCCCCTTCTCCTGCCAAATGGGGACCTAAGCCTAGGCAAAGAATTCTTTGACTTGGCACTAAAAGCATCATCCATTAAAAGCAAAATTGGATAAACATATCCTCATCAGAATTTAAAACATTTGCTCTACAAAAGATTCTATTCAGAGGATGATAAGACTGGGGAAAATATCTGAAAATCATATATCTAACCCCGTATCTAGAATATATAAAGAACTCCCACAACTGAATAGTAGAAAAGCAAACCACCCAATCAGAAAATGGGCAAAATCATAATGAGACACTTCACCAAAGAGGATGTAGAGGTGACAAATAAATACAAGAAAAGATGTTCGACTTCAATACCAAAATGAAATGTAAACTATACCCATCATGTACTATCACTACATACCTATTGAAATGGATAAAAGAAAAAAATAGTGATAAGATCAAATGCTGGTGAAGATGAAGAACAACTGGATACATAGCTTGCAGAAATACAAAATGGTAGAGGCACTTCAGAAAAGAGTTCTGCAGTTTCTTATAAAACTGAGCATGCACTTGAACATACAACTCAGATAAATGAGAACTTAAGTTCATAAAAAACATACACATGAATTTTCATAGTAGATTTATTTGTAATAGACCCAAAGAGAAAACAACTCAAATGTCCTTCAATAGGTGAATGGGTAGACTGTGTGCCACATTCACAACATGAAATACCACTAAGCAATAAAAAAACATACTATTAATATACACCAGAAAATTATTCTGAATAAAAAAATCCAATCTTAAAAGGTAATATACTATAATTTCATTCATATAACAACCTTGAAAATAACAAAATGATAATGGCTGCAGCTTATAAGAGGGTATTATGAGAGATTCTAAGATGACGAACTGTTCCATATTTTTACCGTGATGACGTTTACACATGTGCTAAAACTTGATTGAACTAAATACACGCACACATAAATGTATATTATATTTATGAAGGCTAGATACATTTGGTGGCTTTATCGATATCACAATTGTAATAACTGTTCTATTGTTATACAAGATGTTACAAAGAGAGAAAATTGAAGGGTTCAAGGAATCTCTTACTTCTGTTTCTTGTGGCTGCATTTGAATCTATAATTCTCTGAAATAGAAAAGCTTAATTTAGAAAGCCAAATTAGGGGCCCCTGGGTGCCCCAATCAGTTAAGCATCTGCCTTCTGCTCAGGTCATGATCTCGGGGTCCCAGGTTCGAGCCAGAGACCCATAGTGGTCTCTCTGATCAGTAGGGAGACTACTTCCCCTCTCCCTCTGCCTGTTGCTCCCCCTGCCTGTGCATGCTCCCTCGCTCGCTCTCTCTCTGTGTCAAATAAATAAATAAAATCTTTAAAAATAAATAATAAATAAATAAATAAATAGCCAATATGATGAAATTGGCACATATTTAAAGGATTATTAGCTTCTTTCATAATGAATCAGTGTTAAGGATTGAATGAGAGCTTAACACAGTGACTGGCACAAAGTAACTGATCAATGTTAGCAAGTTCTATCACTATTATTTGAAAAGACTAAAGAGAAAACAGTTTTCTTTTAAATAGGCATTATTTAAACAGGTTTTGAAAGGGCTTTTTAATTGCACAGATTTTCTTGTTTTTAATTCTTAACAAAACAAAATCATTAAGATGTTTAATGCTTGTGTATGATACCCAAGTATCAAGGATAAACTGGATATTAAAAAAATTTTTTTTAATTACCGTCTAAACATATTTACCCCAAATTTCCTTAAATTAACATGTTCTACTTTGAAAATCACAAGTAAGTCCTAACCAGATTACATGGTGGCCAACCAACATATTAATAAACTGCCTGGGTGTTACAGAATCATAAAAAGATAATTAGAAGTAAATGGTATAACAATGCTGTTTTAAACTTTTTCAGTAACAGTAAATCCTTTCTTGTCTTGCGCTTTCTTATTGAGTTAGAATAAATTAGTTCTTTGGCTAAAACTATGTAAACTTGTTTATGTTTTCTGAGGCTAGGATGCTAATTTGGACTGATCTTAGAAGCAACTATGTAAGCAGATGCATCTGAATAGTTTAGAGCATTTTAATATCCTAAATCATTTATCCCATATCTAGTCCAATAACAATGCATAAAGCTGCTGGACAATGAAGGGGTCATCTGTATTATCTTCCCATATATGCAGTGAAGGTACTCTGCCTCATCCAAATCCAAAAGGCTCCATTAGAAGACACCCAAATCCCAATTCCTTGTAATCTATACACTATTCAATATTATAATAAGGACTACAGAACTGTATCTACCTAATTTTTCACGTATTTATTATGTGTCAAAATTTTAATTTTTTTGCTTTTTATTTATTTATTTGTCAGAGAGAGCATATGAGCACAAGCAAGGGGAGTGGCAGGCAGAGAGAGAAGAAGGCTCCCTGCTGAGCGGGGATTCCAATGCAGAACTCAAACCCAGTATTCTGGGATCATGACCTGATCTGAAGGCAGATGCTTAACTGACTGAGCAACCCAGGTGTCCCTGTGTCAAAGTTTTAAAGAAAGACAGTTATCACCTACTCCTATAGGATAAATGTATATATCCTAGCCAGCAAAATAGAGTAAATTCACTTTTGAAGACTTCTTATTTTCAGTGTTTAATTTTACACAATAAGGAAAATGCTCTTTCAAAGTCCTGTTACTAAGAGGCTAGAAGTGTACTAATAAGACTAATGAGCTCATGTAATGGACAGTATGACATTTAGAGCTGTGAAGGGGGGAAGGGGTACTAAGTTCAGCTCTGAAGTATGTTTACAGACCAAATTTGTTTATCAACACTTAGGGTATTAAAATCATTTCTGACTTCTGATATTTTAGGAGACAATCTTCATTCTAGTTAAGCTGGGGAAAGGCCGGCTTCTACAGTGTTTCATTCCACACCTATTACATTAGAATTTATGGAAGTAGTGTCATGGGAAAATAAAATTTTAACAAGATACCTGGGTGTTTCTATGCATAGTTAAGATTAAGATCAACTGCTCTCTTATAAGTTATCACTTAATGCAGAAGCAAGGCACTTTGTAATAATTTTTATTCTTGCCAAACAAGGGATCTCTCCATTTTCCTAGAGTGGAAGAGCTTAGAGATTGACAAAATACATTAGGAGGGGTAAATACAAACTGCATCAACACCACAAATAAAGTTATGAGCATCTCCTGGAACACCCCTTGTTACCAATGGCCCATTTACATCAAGGCTCTCCACGAGAGAGCCAGGAGGGATCTGCAGACATGATCACAGCTGAGCCTTGATGGAAGTCTTCCTAGTTAGCAACAAAGCCAACTGTGCCACCCTACAGCATTTGTGCCAACAGAAGCAGGCTGTCTGAGCCACTGGCTCCAATTAGTTGTTGTTGTCTAATTAGCTTGCATACCAAAGGAAAACACTGAGGAAATTCAACAATCTCTCATCAAAGCCTAATATTTAAATTCCTTGCATCAACTCATCTAAAGCCATTTGGCAGTGAATCTGCCCTTTTGCCCGCCTACATACCAATTTTCTGCCTATTATTCTGTCTCCTACTTTGGCAAAATATAAGTACCGCATTTGCTTTTAATGGTTTTTAACAAATGCAAAACAAACTACAAAGAGAAAATAAGCAATTTCGCCACCCCCAAAGTAACTGGTAAAATACATCCACCATTTATTCAATGAACATTTCTTGATGCCCAGTCTGAGGAGCCATATTCATGTTAATAGCCCCATAAATAGTTGTCTACTTGGTCTGACTTTTCAATATAATATTGAAATTTTGACTTTTAACTATAACTAGAATTTCCTATTATCAGATATAAAATGCATATATCTATGAATTCCTACCTTAATTTTCATATCATTAAACACTAAAATGTTAATCAAAAGTTATGATTTTGTTATTTCTCAAGAGAAACCAACATCTGCTGTAGCAAATATGATGCTGGGATAAGAGGACAACAGCTAAGTATGAATGTCTTATTCAGTTTATAGAGCACATGTGCAAAAGACTGAGACCGAGACATGTTAGTTAAATGACAGGAGTCTATGCTGTAGACTCAAAGACACAAAGATAGAAGATACTTTTAGAAATTAATGAATCTGATCTTTTCGTTTCACAAATTATGAAATTTGCCTATCAAAATTACTGGCATGCTTCATTTTTCTTTTCTTTTTTATTGTACTAAATTATCTGAACTGTTATATTACTTTCTACATTAGATCTTTTCTTAAAAAAAAAAAAACCACCTTATCTCCTCAATTGTATATTATAACCACTGTTCCATATTTATGGTAGTGAATATGAGATGAGTTAATTATTACATATAGTAATCATTGATAAATAACAGATGTGCATATTCTATAATCCTACACTAAGATTAAAAGAAATATGGAATGGCATTTCATGAAATCAGAACCTGAAACACTTTATCTTCACAAGTTCCCAGACCACACCAACTCCTAATTTGCATACATAAGTTTTATGTAAACTGGGGCGCCAGGGTGGCTCAGCTGGTTAACCACCTACCTTCAGCTCAGGTCACGATCTGGGGATCCTGGGATTGGGCTCCATGTTGGGCTCTCTGCTCGGCGGGGAGTCTGCTTCTCTCTCTCCATCTCCCCCCCCCCCCAACTTTTCTTTCTCTCTCTCTCAAATGAATAAAAACTATCTTTTCAAAAAAAGATTTATCTGAACTTTACAGTGTTTATAGACCTGTATAAGATCTCTTTGGTCTATAAAATTTTGTAGTTTTCCCAGGGTTGATGCAATGAAACAAAGCTAAAGTTTGGCTTATTTCAACAGAACACATCCTCTTAATTAGGTCCTTGCTCGTTTTCCAAGACTTCTGTAAGACTGAGTCTACGTGTAGCATGGTCCCTAACCTACCATCCCACCTGATGCACACCCAACAATTCTATAAAATGTTGCTTGCTCAAGTATTCTCTAGTGATCGTTTTTCTGGTATGTGTGGCCAAGAGACAATAAGCATTTTATTAGGCACTCATATTTGTCCTGCCAAGAGGAAAAAAGTAGGAGAATGAATAATCTTCATTGTCTGAAAGCAAAGAAAAACCAATTCCAGAATGACTTCCTGACTGACACTCTCCAATACTCATCACAACCACAAATAAACTTGGCTATAAGTACAGGCAATCTCATCTGCATTGGCCTTTTCAAGCATTTCTCCCCATTACAAGGATACTTAAAGAGTTTCTCATTAGTGAAATGGAATGGACAACAGTGGGAGGAAAACAGTAGTAGTAGATTAGGTTTTGTATTGCAAGTTAAATGTTAAGTGTCATTTTGAGACTTCTAGAAAATATCTGATGCCCAAAACTATATACAACCTCCAACTGGTTTTTAGAAGATACTAGACATTAATTACAACCTTTCTCTTGCTTAATAATCAATAGTTGTGGTAAGATTTAAGTCATTTAGAAAAATCAACGGAGAAAAAAATCTTAAATATTCCTCTTTAACCTAAGCAATTTAAAAACATAAAAATCTCAGCAGCTGCTTAAAGGCATAGTCTCAAAAAAGAAAACTAAAACAGAAAAAGCACTGAAATTTGTGTCCTTCTCTTGTTTTATTACAGTTTACAAAAAGTAACAATGAGAGAGGAAATTCTTACTTTTACATTAGGGAATTTCCAAGAGCCAAATGGCAGTCCCTTGCCACCTAAACATGAGTTAAGAAAAAGTGTCAAATTTATTTTTTCTTTCCCCACCCCAACTTAAATCAATTCTCCCCTCTTCTATTTTTTTTTTTTTTTTAAGATTTTACTTATTTGAGAGAGAGAGATCACAAGTAGGCCGAGAGGCAAGCAGAGAGAGAGAGAGAGGAGGAAGCAGGCTCCCTGCCGAGCAGAGAGCCCGATGCGGGACTCGATCCCAGAACCCTGAGATCATGACCTGAGTGGAAGGCAGAGGCTTAACCCATTGAGCCACCCAGGCGCCCCTCTCCCCTCTTCTAAATTTCCATAATGCTTTATATGAAGTAGCTTAATGCTTAAAGTCAGCCTGATATTTATATAGTTGTTCACTGTATGACCATATAACTTGTCATCCAAACCAGGACACTTGAAAATGAAAGGGGATTCTACTAATAATTATGCCACAATGAAAGACATAAAACAAGACATATGGGCTCTCTAGTTATTCTCATCATTCTTTCTCCTCTACAGGACTCAAAGCTCAATGATATGGAGGAAACTGGAAATTCATTATTATACTTATCAGAACAGCACATTATCTTGCACAAACTAAGCATTTGGGTCTTACATGTTGGAAAATGAACAAACAAAACTCAAGAGGGCTTTCACTTCTGGTTTGGGAAGCACAAATAAGTGTAACATTCAGACACCTTCAGATGAAAGTTAAGTCTATTGTTTGGGACTTAAAAATCTAAGAAAAAAAAGAGAATGGAAATTACTTGGGCTATTCTGTTAAATATATTTTAATGTTCTCTGTATAATATTAAAGAATCTAAATATGTTCAATTTCTAACAGTAAAATCTTAGTAAGTACCACTATTCAAAAAAAAAGTTTCTGAAAATATAGTATACTCCTAGCAGCTGAATAATCTAGAGCATTTATCTACTTCCTCAAACCCAGACTCGTATATAAATTGTAGAAAGAGTATACAAACTGAATATTTTTATTTGCTTTTCACAATACATTTTTTGTTTTCCAATATATTATTTCATGCATATTTATTATACAAAATACACATTTCATTATTAAATAAAAATTCTTGTCCCAAGGAAAAAAAAATAAAGGATAGCGCTATTGTGTAACTAATTCAATTGAGTAAAAGTATTCTGATATTTGTATTCTCAGTGAAAAAAATGACTATGTGCCTAGCTGACTCAAAACTGCTAGTTTGCCTGATAGTAAATAGGGACTTATCCTGCTCTGTTTCACATTAACTTGTATCAGCAGATCCATTTTTCACTAGGACTAGTTCTGGTTGGTGACAGAAGCAATTGATGTTGCTAAAACATTTATAGTTTCATTTCAATTCCACCTGGGTTTGCTGAATAGACATAAAACCACAGTCTTTATCATATGTGCCATTTCTTGTAATTCACAACTGAGCCCAATTCCACTATTTATTATATAACACAAAGCTTAACAAAACAAAATATCATAGATAAAGAAAATAATTGGAACCCATTTAGGTCATTTTTCTTTTTAATACTTTTCCCAAACTAAAGGTGTGAAAAAATCTTAAGGAAACATTTCTTAACTACTTTTCTTTCCAGCAATTTTAGTCAATTGTAGACAAGTCATCATTATCAGTGATAATGGGAGGCAGAAATAATAGAGATAACTAGTTTCATTCTTCTTCACACCTAAAATGCAAGGAATCTACTAACAAGCAACAAAAGTGAAGGATGTGAATTTCATCTCCTATTCCACTTTATGGTATTACTGCTAATAAGCAGTGAAATGGTCAGAAGAGGCCGCCAGAAGGAGAGGAGAAAAGCACTGAAAACACACTACCTGGTTAATCAGACCCTATCCAGATTTTCTAGATATATCCACCTTTTAAACTCCCTTCCTAATTTGGAAGGAAGTTTAGTCTTTTCTAAATTCACTTAGGGGTCAGTCAGGAGTTGGGCCAAGATATTTGTTTTTAAACAAATATAGACAAATATGATAGACCTCAAGCAACAAAACTTCATTTTTATAAAAAATCAAATGTACTGAGCCAGATTTTTTGTTTTTAATGAAATCACAGATTCAACTAATACAACATTTCAATGAAACAATTCTATCCAGATCCCAAACAACTCTAAGTGATGAAGTGGAACAGAAATAAAATACCCAAGTACCAAATGAAGACTCCAGCAAAAACCAGCAAAACATCATGTAGTAGTCAAACATTTAACATTGCACAGTTACTCCAGGATCAGAGAGTACATACTAGTTGGCTTATACAGCTTACAAACATATCAACCATGTAGCATTCATTCATCCACTGTTGTTGTTGTTGTTGTTTGTTTTTTTTTTGGATAAGCATCATTTTTTAAAATTTTATTTTATTTTTTCACATCCACTTATTTTTAAAGTATTTACTGACCTTCAATCTGGTTCATTCAAGGCCCTGGAAAAGTGAAAAGGTATATCACAATTTTTGTCTTCAAGAAGCTCAATCATGAAAGGGGAACCCTCCTACACTATTGGTGGGAATGCAAGCTGGTGCAACCACTCTGGAAAACAGCATGGAGGTTCCTCAAAAAGTTGAAAATAGAGCTACCCTACGACCGAGCAATTACACTACTGGGTATTTACCCTAAAGATACAAACGTAGTGATCCAAAGGGGCACGTGCACCCAAATGTTTATAGCAGCAATGTCTACAATAGCCAAACTATGGAAAGAACCTAGATGTCCATCAACAGATGAATGGATAAAGAAGAGGTGGTATATATATATACAATGAAATACTATGCAGCCATCAAAAGAAATGAAATTTTGCCATTTGCAATGACGTGGATGGAACTAGAAGGCATTATGCTTAGCAAAATAAGTCAATCAGGGAAAGACAACTATCATATGATCTCCCTGATATAAGGAAGTAGAGATGCAACGTGGGGGGTTTGGGTGGGTAGGAAAAGAATAAATGAAACAAGATGAGATCGGGAGGGAGACAAACTATAAGAGACTCTTAATCTCACAAAACAGAGGGTGACTGGGGGGAGGTGGGTAGGGAGAGGGTGGTGGGGTTATGGACACCGGGAAGGGTAAGTGCTTTGGTGAGTGCTGCGAAGTATGTAAGCCTGGTGATTCACAGACCTGTACCCCTGGGGCTAATAACACATTATATGTTTATAAAAAAAATTAAAAAATTAAAAAAAAAAAAGAAGCTCAATCATGTTATGTGAGGCATACAAAAGTGCTATAAAGACAGAATGGAGGAGGGGGGCTCAATCATGTTACGTGTACCAAGTGAGGCGCTCAATCATGTTAAGTGTACCAAGTAGGGCAGTACAAAAATACTATAAAAACAGGATGGAGGAGGGGCACCTGGATGTCTCAGTCAGCTAAGCGTCTGCCTTGGGCTCAGGTCATGATCTCAGGGTCCTGGGATCAAACCCGATGTAGGACACCCTGTTCAGCGGAGAGCCTGCTTCTCCCTCTCCCTCTGCTTGTGCGCTTTCTCTCTCTCTCTCTCTCTCTCTCTCTCTGTCAAATAAATAAATAAATAAATAAATAGAAAGAAGGAAGGAAGGATGGAAGGAAAAAAGGATTTCTGTCTTCTCAGAAAAAAAGTCTGGCTTCCTGGAGAAGGTGACATTTGAGCTAAAACTGAGAGGAAGATAAGAGTTTGCTAAAAGAGAGAAGAGAGGAATGCTGGCATTTGGAGTTTAACTTACATTCCTTACATTTGTGATAGTTTTGGAGTCATACCAAATGACACAAATTATTCCTCTTAAATTTTCTAGACTAAAAATCATCAAGACATCTGCATTCCCTGGAAGAAATAAGATAGTAATAGTTACTACCATGCTTACTGGTGATGTGCAAAGAAATGGGTAACTATAGGTGTAAATTACTAAGGTCATAAAATTTAGGCCAATTATTTAAATTCTAAACTTCAGTTTCTCCATCTATTAAATGGAAATAATAAAAGTTGTCTAACCTACCTTCATAAGGATGCTATGAGGCTCAAATGTAATACACAGAAAGCTTATTTTACTATATGACAATAGAGAAGCAAATCATAAGACCTAATTAATTTTGATGTTAATTTCTGAGATTCATGATTTCAAAATATTTAAGTGAGGTATTCAGATAAGATTTTATGTATTTATATTAATACTAACTACTGACAGTTATTTTAGCTTTACTGAAACATAAATGTTGAAAAAGGAGAAGAAATGCTTCCTACTAGAAAAAAACACAAAATTCTCAAGTCTCTGTGGCTTAGTTAAGCCTATTAAATTACTTGATATAAATGCCAAGTTAATCCTAAACAAAATAATTATTACAATATTAAATTATAGGGGGAAATACATGGTATTTCTAAAGTTTTCTGAAAAAAGCAGACTATACACATTGCTTCATGGATTTTTGGAATTGTTATCATTTTGTTCTTGCCTTTATAGTTATATATGTGTAATCTTAAATTCTAAGACTTAGAAATTTTTTTAATCTCTAAGGACTTCAATTACTTCACCAAAATTGGTAGGGTGTGACTAAGTAAAACCTAAGGTTCAACCATCTCTAAAATTCTAATTAAAAGCATTAGTGAACATATACAGAAAGGCAGTTAAAATCCTACAAAATAAGATACAAAATCTACAAGTTTTACACAAAACACTGAAAAGAATACTTTATGATTATTCCTCACTATTAATGAAGTCTCAGAGTGATTTCCCAGTCTAAAAAGCAATATTCTGGTCTGAGAAAATTACACAGGTTATAACAACGTCTAGTTCTACCAATCTCTAATTGTAGAACTTAGCTTAGTTAAAACTAATCACTACAAGCATGCTAACCCTACATAAATACATTTAGAGTTTTAAAAAAGCTTTTAAGATATCTTGCTGGCCCTTTCAACTAACTGAATAAGATAAAAAAAAAAAAAATTACAGCCCAGATGGTGACATTTACATCAAATAAATACCCATGAAAGAGATGTGCTATAAGTTCATTATGAAAAATTCCAGCTTCCAAAAAAATGAAGACTTAGCTTACATAATTAGTCCATTAAATATTCCAAAAATAACCTTACTTATAGAGATGAGATTTTATTAACATTCTTCTCTAATCATTTATCTTTAAATGTTTTCTTCTGTGTTTTGTGTGAGGTACAAAAGAGGGCTATTAAATCAAATGAGGAATAATTTTAATCACTTTAACAACAGGTTTTAAAACTTTTCAATACTTGAATATGTTGAAAAATAACATCAGCACTAATGGAAATCATATTTCTATGGCCTAAATTCCTTAAAGAGTTATAGGGCATTCCAATCATGCATCTGTCTCACTACCGTCCCCTCAAAGATGGTGCTTTAAAAACCATTCAAGGGGTAAGACTTTCTAGAATGGCTATATAAGGAACTCAAAGAATTCCCTCACCCTACCCCAACATTTATTCAACTTGCAAAAATTAGGAGAGAAAATGATTCACACTCTGGAGACGATCAAAGGGCTTGCAACAAATTACAAAGCATTATTAAATAAAATCTACAGACAGTGGGTAGTAGTAACAGTAGGAGGCCAAGGCATTCCAGCTACAGCTTGCATGCACCAACCCCCACCCCCACCCCCAGCAACTCCGTGTTACAGAAGAGCTGTTCTAGTAGGGTCATCAGTAGAATAGCAGTTCATATCTCCCACAGATACTTAGAGTACAAGAGCTGTTCCTAGAGAATATGACAGCTGGTAAACATCAGCAGATATCATTTCCCACAGCACTTAGCTGCAGAAGACCTACACAAAGAAGGTGGTAGCAGCGAGGAAGCACCTGTTTTGCTAGTCCCAAATCCTATTACTAGGGCTGGGCTGGGGATAATCTATGCTAAGTGGCAGGATCACTTTCTAGCCTCTTCACAAACACACCTTCTGCTCCACAGGAAGATACAGTTAGCAAAGAGCAAGTTCCTCATCACCCTCAAGCTCCTGATCCACAGTACAAAGTTAAGACTAGAAGAGGGTCTAAACAAGCCTCAAAGACCAGAATCAGGCTATGTGGTCCAAGGAGCCAGACTTTGTTTGTATCAGAATGTGGGGAAATTTATGCCCCACATTACTGAAAACAAATGATCAATCAGCTGATGTTAAGGGTTGAATTATTTCCTCTAAAAAGTTTAAGTCCCAATCAACTCCCAACTGTGAATGTGACCTCATTTGGAAATAGGGTATTTGCAGAGGTAATCAAGTTAAGATAAGGTCATCAGAGTGGACCCTAATCCAATATGATTGGTGTCCTTATTAGAAGAGAGAAATTTGGACACACACACAAAGGAGAACACCATGTGAAGACACAGACACACATGAGAGAAGATGGCCATGTGAAGATGGGAAACAGAGCTTGGAGTGATGAATTTAAAAGCCATGGAATGCCAATGATTGCTGGCAAACAGTGGAAACTAGCAAAGGCAGGAAGGATTTTCCCCCATACGTTTCAGAAGGAGCACGGCCTGGCTGGTACCTTGATTTTGGACTTCTGGACTTCAGAACTAGGAGACAATAAACTTTATTAGTTTTAAGCCACCCAATTTGTGGTAATTTGTTATTGTAACCCTAGGAAACTAATCATAGCTAGGAATTAGTGAAGGTCAAACAGCTGGTTGTAATACTGATAGACACAGGACAGTCAGAAGCTTAACAGGAGATAGGGGGGTTGAGGATCAGTCAAAGAGAATACAGCTAAAACCACAATAATCCCTGGTAGTCCTGAACATTATACACATGTCCAAGGCTGTGCCTTCTGAGGAACAACTTGAGAAGGGCAATTTGTGCTAATAAGTCTCTGGCTGAACAAAGAACAAACATGTAACCTCTATAAACACTGAGAACATTATGTCAAGCAAAAGACCTCAGTCACAAAAAACACGCTGTATGATTCCATTTATATGAAATGTCCAAAAGACATTGTATTTGTCTCTACAGTTGAAATGTAGATTAGTAGATGCCTATGTCTGGAGGTATGGAGAAATGGGGAATGACTGCTGATGAGTACAGAATTTCTTTTTGGTGTGATGGTTGCACAATTTAAAATATTCTAACTGAATTGTATAAAAATAAGGGAATTGTATAGTATGTGGATTATATCTTAATAAAACTGTTATAAAAAAAAAACCTACTGGGGTGCCTGGGTGGCTCAGTGGGTTAAGCCTCTGCCTTTGCCTCAGGTTATGATCTCAGGGTCCTGGGATCAGCCCCACATCGGCCTCTCTGCTCAGCAGGGAGCCCGCTTTCCCTACCCCCTACCCCCGTCTGCCTGACTCTGCCTACTTGTGATCTCTGCCAAATAAATAAATAAAATCTTAAAAAAAAAAAAACTTTCTAAAGCCTAAAACTTGCAAAAAATTACAACAAAATAATATTTATAGAGGCATGAAGAACAGTGTGAGGCTATGACTGAAAACAGATCAGACCAGAGAAGAGGACACCTTGAACCTAACCAATGGGCACAGGGGAAAGGGAACTAATGAAGGGAAACACTGAGTAGGTACAACAAGACTGGATGTGAGGAATAAGGGGAGAAAGATGGCTAGGACAACTCTCAGGTTTCTGCACTGGTTACCTTTGTACTAGGCGCTGTGTCAACCCAAGTAAAACCTGGCTTTCTCCTGGGAACGGTGCTTTCATATATGGCTGCTGCTAAGGCTGTGTGACAAATTCACTTAAAAAAAAAAAAAAGTATTTACTTATTTGAGAGAGAGTGAGCAGGAAAAGAACAAAAGCAGGGGGAATGGGAGAGGGAGAAGCAGCCCCCCATCAATACCCCCTGCTGCACCGCTGAGCAGGGAGCCCAATGCACAGGGCTCAATCCCAGGACCATGGGATCATGACCTGAGTGAAAGGCAGAAGCTTAATGACTGAGCCACCCAGGTGCCCCCAAATTTGCTCCCTGAAAGAAGATTTACTCACTGGGTACAAACCACTAGGGCTGGCCAGATCCAGGAGATTTCAGCTAAGTTCCATAACCAGTTGCTGCCTTGATTCCAAAAGAGAAGGACAATCTGTTAAAAAGGGGAAGGATAGATTTTTTTGCCATAGGGTTGTTCTGAGAATTAAATGTGTTAATATACATAAAAGAGTTCAGAATAGTGTCTCGTACAGGGTCAGCACCATATAAGTTTTAGTTATAAAATGAAGAGAATTATAGTGTATTACCAAGGTCAACATACAAACATTTCTTGTAAGATAAAGATTACAGCATTTAAGGAGATTGTGCTCACCTATAACTCATCTCGAGAAGAACACAGGTTTTGGCAGAGAACAGTCAGGCTCATTTCAGACCAAAGAGATTGTCAGGGCTTTGGCAAGTAAAGAGCAAAAAACAATAAACCCAGCTCCTTCCTCTTTACTTTGGGAAGATGAAAAAGTTTATAAATCAGGCTTTAATTAACTTTGGTTAACATGACCAATTTTATTATAATATAAATTTGGTATACAGTTTTAAATAAAAAGTCATGGTTTATAAATCCTTTACTCTCTGTAAAGGACTATCAATTTCTCTCCAATTAATGTTCACTGAGTTCTCAGAATTAGCAAACCTCTCCTTTGTTATGAAAATATTTTTTAACAAGTGAAACATGGGAACAGATACAATCTTAAAATACTCAAAACTATATAAAGAAAAATTAGTTTACAAGCAGATTGTTTATAAGCAGATTATTATTTACACAGATTTACTGGCAATTTTAACTCTTTCTTGTCTATAAATTTTGGAAAGTTTTTCTCTAACACTTTCAAGTTAAAATCCATTAAGAATGTATTTTTTAAAATATGTATTAACTGAATAGTGACTTCAGTTAGAGCAGTTTTGATTTGATACTGGCTTCCATCTAGTAAATGGAAATTGGAGAGCTTCAACCAAAGGGAGAAATTAGTAAACATTTTCAATGTTTCTGAACTTGTTTTTTGTGGGATTAAAAAATAAATGGGGAGGGCGCCTGGGTGGCTCAGTGGGTTGAGCCGCCGCCTTCGGCTCGGGTCATGATCTCAGGGTCCTGGGATCAAGTTCCGCATCGGGCTCTCTGCTCAGCGGGGAGCCTGCTTCCCTCTCTCTCTCTCTCTGCCTGCCTCTCCATCTACTTGTGATCTCTCTCTGTCAAATAAATAAATAAAATCTTAAAAAAAAAAATAAATGGGGAAATTTGCTTTAATAAAACCTCAATTGTTTCAATTATATCTAAGTTCTAAAAGTTCCTTTCCAAAGACATGATATGTCAGCATGGAAATGTTCTAGTCCAATACATTTATTTTCCCAGGTTAAGAAACTGAAGTCTAGAGAAAGTAAGCAACTTGACGAAGGCTGTACAAAGCAGCTACTGACAACCTAAGTCTTTCTGACTATACTAAAATTTCTCCATCTTTTCCTACCCACTCACTATAGAGAACTATATTCTTTCCTACTAAGAATCATACTACACAGTCTAATGAATAATGACATCATCACTATCTTATCCTTACTAATGCTATACACTTAAAGTGCTTTCTCACTCATTCTGTCAACTGAGACCACCTTTCAATTTGAATCCTTCAACTTGTCCTCTCTACGTCATCCAAAGACATCTTGTCTCTCCTCTCCATTCTAATTCCAACAGCCTCTCCAAATGGAGTAAACTTGGTGACATCTTTTCCCTCTCCACATTTAGGTTTCTGATATTCTTTAGCGATAGTATTTTATTTTTTAATCATAAAAAACAACTTTAGAAACACACAGGGAGAACTTTTAATATTATCTACCTTTGGTTGAATCTCTCCAATTTTTGTGGGAAGGATTAATGAAGTAGGTCTTTTTTAAGAAAAAAAGAAAAAATAGGAGAAGCTGGGAGCAGACTGCAGAACTTTAAATAGTTGAGAATATGAGGGGTTTTTTGTTTGTTTTCGTTTTGTTTTGTTTTGAAGTAACAAGGCAATGGGGAGAAGGGATACAATTAGAAATGGAACGAGATATGGAAACTTGAAAAGGTGAATGTAAGCGTCTAGAGAACTGCTTGCAGTGTGGTGTTTAAAAGATGACTCAGCTTCAAATCAAGGTAACTGGCAGAAAAACTGTAACAATGACAAACAGGAAGTAAAGAGAGCTGGGTGGGGGATGTGGTTGGTGAGTCAGATTATAGATCTTTTCAATTTAAGAAAATGGTAGGACATCTAAGTCAAAAATGCCCTAATTAGCAGTTGTCAAAGAGGCATGGCTTTTGCACATATTACTCTTAACAACATTTATCTCATTGCATTTTGGTATTTACATTAGTAATTACAATCCATTGTTAATGTAATACTACGTTATGTAACTATAATCTCAAGTGATCTAAGAAATTGCATACCTAGAAATATGAAATGTGTTTTACTCTAGAAATTTTAAAAGATGTCACAAATTCTTTGACACCCCACCTTTCAAAAAGTAGAGTCTAATTCCTCTCCTGATGAATGTAGGCCAGACCTAGTGATTTCTGATAAAAAAGAATGGGATAGAACTGATGCTATATGACTTTTGAAGGATTATTTTTAGATAGTTTCTATGTCTTCCCTTCACCTTGCCCTACCTCCTCTTGAATACTTGCTCTAGGGAAAGCCAACCACCATGTCTTGAGGGCACTCAAGCAACCTGTGGAGGTACCCACATGTAGAAATAATGAAGCCTCCTACCAACAACCAGTGCCAACATGGCTGGCACATGACTGAGCCACCTTGAAAGTAGATCCTCAAGCCCCCCTCAAGCCTTCAGATGACAACAGATTGTTATTCAGTAGTCACCCTGATAGCAACCTCATGAAAGACCCCTAGCCAGAACAGCCTGGGAAGGCTGCACCCACACTCCTGAGAAATGAGATAACAAATGTTTAAGTCACTACATTTTGGGGTAGTTTGTTATGCAGCAGTAAGCAACTGATATATTATTTCACCATTATAACTCTAGCACCTAGTATAGTACTGATGACATAGAATGAATCGAGATATTTGAAATAATACCTTAGCTATTATAACTATGTTCATTTTCCTGAGCTCTTCTTGTGATCTAACCAAATCAAAGCAAATTGAGAGCTTACTAGATATCATGTGTCCAACAAGAATTGCTGTCCTAAAATGATAAAAGTTCAACTTTTTAAAATTCAAGGTACAGTTTAAAATTTAATGGTTATCAATGATAGCAAACCCATTTTCATTACATTAACATTTACTAGTATAAAAACAATATCCTCTTTGCATAAAATCATCTTCTAATTTTATTGTTAATTCAATTGAACAAAATATAGCACCACAGTGGAATCTTCACACTGAAGGATGATCACAGTAATAATAAACCACAGGAAAATGATGGAAAAATTAACATCTGTCATCCTAAAGAAAGAAAAACTGGGAAGCAGTCTTACAAGGGAAAAAAAACAAGTATCTAAATTCCTGGCATTGCTCTAGGCACTGTACATATTTCATCTCATTTAATCCTTACAACAATTCTAAAACAAAAGTATTATATCCATTTTGTCCTTCTTAAGTAAACACAGCTAACAGTAATGCTAGGTATATCTGATTTCAAAATCAGCAAACAGGGGCACCTGGGTGGCTTAGTCACCTTCAACTCAGGTCATGATTCTGGAGTCCTGGGATCGAGCCCCACGTTAGGCTCCTTACTCAGTGGGGAGTCTACTTTTCCATCTCACTCTGCCACTTCCCCCTTGTGTTCTCTCTCTCAAATAAATAAATAAAATATTTTTTTAAAAAATCTGCAAACATTCCACTATTCATCTCAAGGGCATTTATTTAAGTATTTTGGGGAGTTTATAAAATCTCAAAGCTAACATTCTTAAAACTCATTTTCCTTAAGGGGCTACTTGATCAGCAGGTCAGGAGAAAAGTACATATATGGAAAATTAAGATATTTAAAACCAAACTGATTCTGTGCTCCTATAAATCTTTCCCAATTGTAAATTACTACTTAAGTTGTAAAGCATTAAAATGTCCACCTCCTTTTAATTTACCTAATAAGAACTACCTAATACATTAAAGTAAATGTGTTTTTAAAAGTAATTCATAACTTAAAGTCCTATAAACTTTTAACAAAAATAGTATGTGATAATTCATAAATAACATTATTGAAACCATATGATTATTTTATGGTATCTACACAATCTAAATGTATGATCACTAAACAATTTTTTAAACTATTATGTTAACTTTAGTACTTACTTGCTATACTCAACTTCTGGTCTGAAATAAAAACAGTCTAGATGCTTTCACTTAAATAACCAATTATTCAAAAATGGAAACAAATACATTGACATCTGTTCCCTTTCAAAGCCCTACTAAAATGACTATAAAAATTGTAAAAGTGTAAGAAAAAATACATCAGAGTAAGGTAAAGGGAAAAGAGGTAAAGTAATAAATTTTGATTATAGCTGGAAAGCACATAAACAAGTAATAATGATTTAGCAGATTCAAGAAACCGGTCCATAAATAAATTTGTAAGTGTCGGAGGATTACCGGACATAAAGAGTTAAAAAAAAAAAAAAAAAAAAAAGCAACTTAAAGAAAGACCACACAGAGGAAAAAATTAACTTATTAACATACTCAAAAGACAGTCACAACTATAAACCTATAACTATACTACCTTTAAAAAAAAAAAATCACAAAATGGGGCACCTGGGTGGCTCAGTTGGTTAAGTGTCTGCCTTCACCTCAGGTCATGATCTCAGGGTCCTGGGATAGAGCCCAACATTGGGCTCCCTGCTCAGCGGGAAGTTGCTTCTCTCTTTCCCTATGGCCC
Organism: Enhydra lutris kenyoni; assembly: GCF_002288905.1. NCBI lineage: Eukaryota > Metazoa > Chordata > Mammalia > Carnivora > Mustelidae > Enhydra > Enhydra lutris. The sequence continues at coordinate 6,146,513 of NW_019154123.1, forward strand.
TCTCCCTACTCATGCTCATGCTCTCTCTCTCTCTCAAATAAATAAAATCTTTAAAAAATATCTACAAAATGGAAAGAGGGCAGTAGAAGAGTATATCTTATTTACAAAGCATATTTTAATCAAATATGGGCAGCACCTTAACCAGAAATATCTCCAAATTAGAGTATTCCTTTTAAAATTTCTTTGAATTATAAAGAATATAGTATTCCAGATGTCAGTTTCTCTGCTGCTTTTCTTGAATTATAAAGCCTATAAAATGTCTCTATTAAACAAAAGGATTCTTAAAATATATTAAGGAAATATGTCAATCTTCCTTAGTTAAGTCAATTGTTTAAGATTTGCTTGATTTACATGCTGAATTAACATTTAGTAACAGAATTCAGTTTTTAACTATCTAAAAATGATCACAAATATTTTTCTGGATTGATTGGAAAATACTCAAAACTCTCCTACATTACCCCCTAAACATTTGAAGAAGGTTCTAAAATCTGTGTCCAAGGTTCAATGGTGGTTCTTGTTCTGTAGGTACCCACTGGTTCATTTGCTTGTCATTCCAGATAGAATAATGGTACTATAAAAGAAAGCCAACTGAGAGTAGCAAAGTGAATAAAATGTGTATGTGTCTGGCCATAAATAATAAATCGGTGCTATTATACAATAGCTACATTTACAGTATAAACAAAATGATGACTTATTCATCTCTTTGATTTGTTTTGATTGAAATCTTACTGCTATCTATAATCTGAACCAGAACATTTTATTCTTTTTTAATAGATACAATTATTTAGCATTCATATACCACTCATTTCTGAAAATACAATGAATACATATCCTTCGAGAGCAGGAGAATGGATACTGAACTAACATTGCACTTTAGGTCTAATACACAACTAAAATACTGTTAGTGAGTTTTAGGTAAAGGATAATGTTTCTTTCAATGGAGGTCTGCTTCAGTTCTTAGATATACTTTTCTGAATTATAGCAATGTCAGCTGTCAAGGGAATTCAGGCATAGACAGGTCAAATGACTTGCTCGGGATAACAAAACAATTAGATTTTTAATTAGATTTGGGCAACCAAGTGGTTAACCCTCAGTCACTATTACAAAATGAAAAGATACTTCAGAACTCAGTTTATTTTAACTACTTCAATGCCCAGGCAGATTTCTAGTACATATTTTCCTAAACACTTTGTTTTCAGGCTCTTGCTTTTTTATCTACCATTAATTTCTGAAGGACCACCCAAGAGTAATTGTTAATAGGGTCATATCATCACTTTAACAGAATAATAAACCCCGTAGCAAAAACTCAGTGTTAGAAAAATGAACAATGGTTTCATAGTAATGTTCTTGGAGAATACTAAAAGTAAATAAAATGGGTGATAAGGGAATGGTTATGATTTTATATCGTCAAAAGAAAAGGGAAAATTAAATATTGGTTTCTAAATGGTTATAAATGGAGCTCTCAAAGTGTGGCAAACACACTTCCAAGCATCCGAGAGATCTTCCAGAGTCAATAAAGTCAGAATTATTTTCATAACATTACTAAGACTTCATTTGCCTTTTTCACTGGGTTGACATTTGTACTGACTATGCAAACACAATAGTTGGTAAAACTGCCAGCACCTTATCTCAAATCAACAAAATGGGACCAAACTACACCTCAGTAAAAAAGAGAGGCAGCTTCACTTGCTCTTGACTAATGTAGTAAAAATTATTAGTAGTATTACATATTGGCCCTTAAGCATGCATAAAGCATTTTTACTGCATACCAAAATATGATGGCTGTGTTGAAGTAAAGCACTGTGTATCTGTTAGAGCTGTAAGCTACATTAGCTGTTTTTTTTCATAGAACAATGAGAAAATTTGAACTTAGACGGTCAAAGCAAAGTTTTGATCTAAGCAAAGATCAAAATTTTAGAAAACTTATGTCTGCCACCAATAATTAAAAGATTTTTCTCAAGAAATAAACCCACACATATATGGTCAATTAATTTGTAACACAAGAATATACAATAGGGAAAGAACAGTCTCTTGAATTAATGGTGCTGGGAAAACTGAACAGCCACATACAAAAGAATGAAACTAGTACTATCTTACACCCACACAAAAATCAACTCAAAATGGATTAAAGACTTGAATGTAAGACCCCAAACTAGAAGATTTCTAGAAGAAAACATAGGTGGTAAGCTCCTTGGCATTACTTTTAGCAATGTGTTTGTAAATCTGTCTCCAAAGGGAAACAAAAGCAAAATTAAATAAATAAGACTACATCAAACTAAAAAGCTTCCTCACAGTGAAAGAAGTCATCAACAAAATCAAAACACAACTTACTGAGTGGGATAAGGTATTTGCAAATGATGTACCTGGTAAGGGATTAATATTCAAAATATATGAAGAATTCATACCACTTGACACCAAGTAAGTAAACAACCCAATTAAAAAATGAGCAGAGGGGGCTGCCTGGGTGGTTCAGTCAGCTAAGCATTCAGCTGTTGATTTTGGCTCCAGTCATGATCTTAGAGTTGTGAGATTAAGCCCCACATCAGGCTCCTCACTCAGCAAGGAGTCTGCTTGAAATACTCTCTCTCCCTCTCCCTCCGCACCCCACCCTGCCATTTACTCTCTCAAATAAAGAAAATCTTTTTTTTTAAATGAGCAGAGGATGTGAAGAATCATTTATGCAAAAAGATAAATAGACAACCAACAGGCACTTAAAAAGTTGTACAATATTACTCATCATGAAGAAAATGCATATTATAACCACAATGATATATTATCTCACATCTGTTATAATGGCTAGTGTCCAAAAGACAAAAAATAACAAGTGTTTGCAAGGATGTAGTGAAAGGGGAACCCCAGTAACACTCTTGGTGAGAATGTCAACTGGTGCAGCACTGTGGAAAATAGTATACAGAGATTCCACAAAAAATTAAAAACAGAACTACCATATAATCTAGCAATTCTATTTCTGGGTATTTATGTGAAGAACAGGAAAACACTAATTCAAAACTAATTATGTTCATTGCAGCATTATTTACAAAAAGCCCACACATGGAAACAACCTAAGTGCCCGATGATATCTTCTAAAGAAGATATGCTGTATATATACAATGGAGTATTACTGAGCCATTAAAAAGAATGAGATCTTGCCATTCATGACAACATGAATGGACCTAGAGAGTATTATACTATGTGAAATAAGTCAGCCAGAGAAAGACAAATACTACATGATTTCATGTGCATATGAAATCCAAAAATCAAAACAAACAACAAAACAGAAACAGACTCATAAATACAGAGAACTGGTGTTTGCCCACTTGGCAGGGAAAAGAATGACTGAAATAGGTGAAAGAGGACTAAGAGATAAAACTTCAAGTTATAAAATAAATGAGTTACAAACAATATACCACATTAGGAATATAGTCATTACTACTGTAATGTTGTATGCAACTTATGGTGATTACAATTACTATGGTGAGCACTGAATAACATACAGAACTGTTGAAACACTCTTATGTATATCTGAAACTAATTTAACACTGTATGTCAACTACAACTAAAAAAAAGATGTGGTGTCATATGTGTACACACACATATGCATACACACACACACCCACAAACACACACTTGGGCATAAGAAAGGAGAAAAGTCTTGCCATTTGCAACAGACAAATACCATATGATTTTACTTACGTATGGAATCTAAAAAACAAAACAAACCAACAAACAAAACAAAACAAATTCATAGATAAAAAGAACAGATTTCAGTTATTAGAGGGGAAGGAGGTTGGGTGGTGGGCAAAATAGATGAAGATGCTCAACTAACTGTATGGTGATTATCATTTTGTAGTTTATACAAATATCAAATTATAATATCATAAACCTGAAAGTTACATAATGTTATAAACCAATTTTATCTCAATAAAATATCTTTTCTCCTAAGATCACTGGTAGTATTTAAAAATTGATTTTTTTTGATATTGCATAATGAAATATATAAGCATATGGAAGATTTACATAACTCACAAAGCCAATAATTTCCAAATGACCAACACCTGATAATACAGTATCACAAATGGGTAAAAGATTCATCCAAAGAACAAAGAACCCTCACACCTTCAAACAGTTAAGTGAATGAATGTGTGCATAGTATACAAAGTGTAAGAGAGACCAATGGATTTTTTTTATTTAATTATTTTTATTAACATATAATGTATTATTTGCCCCAGGGATACAGGTCTGTGAATTCTCAGGCTTACACATTTCACAGCACTCACCATAGCACATACCCTCCCCAATGTCCATAACCCAACCACCCTCTCCCTTACACTCCCTTCCCCCCAGCAACCCTCAGTTTGTTTTGTAAGATTGAGTCTTTTACAGTTTTTGTCTCCCTCCTGATCCCATCTTGTTTCATTTTTTCCTTCCTGACGCCCAAACCCCTGCCCTGACTCTCAAATTCCTCATATCAGGGAAATCATATGATAATTGCCTTTCTCTGATTGACTTATTTCGCTCAGCATAATACCCTCTAGTTCCATCCACGTCATCGCAAATGGCAAGATTTCATTTCTTTTGATGGCTGCACAGTATTCCATTGTATATACATATACCACATCTTCTTTATCCATTTATCTGTTGATGGACATCTAGGTTCTTTCCATAGTTTGGCTGTTGTGGACACTGCTGCTATAAACATTCGGGTGCACATGGCCCTTCGGATCACTACGTTTGTATCTTTAGAATAAATACCCAGCAGTGCAATTGCTGGGTCGTAGGGTAGCTCTATTTTCAACTTGTTGAGGAACCTCCATGCCATTTTCCAGAGCGGCTGTGCCAGTTTGCATTCCCACCGACAGCGTAGGAGAGTTCCTCTTTCTCCGCATCCTCGCCAACATCCATCATTTCCTGACTTGTTAATTTTAGCCATTCTGACTGGTGTGAGGTGATATCTCATTGTGGTTTTGATTTGTATTTCCCTGATGCCGAGTGATGTTCAGCACTTTTTCATGTGTCTGTTGGCCATCCGGATGTCTTCTTTGCAGAAATCAGACCAATGGATTTTAATGCAACAAAGTATGAAAAGTTCACTGATAAACTTACTTCACTCATAAGATTACTATTTGTCAACTTTTGGTGTATTACCAAAAATTGCCAAAATTATCTGAAAAGGCTATTAAAGCATACTTTCTTTTCCAACTACATGCATGTGTCATATATGTCCAACAACATATCACAAGAGACTATAGAAGCAGAATTCAGCTGTGGTCTAGTAAGTCAGACATTAAAGAGATTTATAAAAATGTAAGACAATGTTACTCCAAGAATTTCTCAGTATGTATATAAACTAATACATATTTTTCATAACACATTCATATTAACATGAAATGGGCTTACTATTATCTTATTTATTTAATTTTAAGTAATCTCTATACCAACATGGGACTCAAAGTCACAAACCCAAGACCAAAGAGTCACATGCTCCACCAACTGAGCCAGTACCCCTACTGTTGCTAATTTAAACAAATTAATAAAAAGATGTATTTTAGAATTGTTTTAATTTCTAAGATAGAAAATATTGATAGATATAATTTATTCATTTTTAAGACACATGAAGCACTTGTCTACTTTATACATCATTTTTAAAAGCTTATTACCTAAAAGCAATATTTCTCAAATGAAAAGAAACATTATTAATTTCTAAACTTGAACTAAACATGAAAATTTACACCTGATAATAAAAAATAAATTGCACTTTCCTTCTTTCTCTGATGATCCTTCTAAATAAAAAGTTTTTTTAAATGTTTTTTTTTTTTAAATGTCTTAGTTCTAAAACTAACACAAAAAGAGAAAAATATAGTAGGATACCTGTTAGTAATACTCTAGAACAGGATGGAAAAGGTTTGCCCACAAGCCAAATCAGACCTGCAGTCTGTTTTGATAGTTTTACTGGAATACAGCCATACTTGTTAGTTTAAGTATTATCTGGCTGCTTTCATACTATCTTGCCAAGCTATACAGGAAGCTAGGTAAGAAGTCTACTTTGGATCTTGCTATTAACTAATGTGATCAAGGGCAAGTCATGAATTTGCTATCCATTTATAAAATGCACAAATGATCATCTGATCTCTAAGATCCTTTCTATATCTAAAAGTATCTAAGACTTAAATAATTTAGAAACATACGTTAAATATGCTCTCTTCCAAATTTTCAAAGATCCTACAATCTTGCCCTTACCCTGTCCAACCCTATTTCCCACTATCCAACAGTTACTATCCCAGATTAGGAAGATGCTTTATTACCAATTACATCTCCTGTTTTTATTTCTTGTTGTTTCCCCACCACTAAAATCTCTTTTACTCCCCTAGCAAAAACCCCACACAACGTTAACTGCTCAATTTCATGCCCTCCAGGAATCTTCTCTGGTGAATCTAGCTCATACTAATCAAAACCGCTGGACTTTTTTAGGAGAAAATTAGAGTGGTCAGGGCTTTGTTTACAGTAGAGTGGAAATGGTTGGGAGGGACACAGACTAGAGTCATGGAGATAAACTAGAGAATAAATTTGGCGGGCAAATCTCAGGAAGTCCTAGACCAGGCCAGGAGGAGGAATGAACATGAGTCAGCAACTTTTTTCAAGTTGAAATTATCATGACAATTATTAAAGACAAAGTAACTAGATTGGGAATAAAGATGAATTCAATTTGACACAAGCTAATTTTATGCTAGTGAGGAAAAGAAATACTAAAGCAGTAAGGTATTCCAGAAGTAGTGGGAAACATGACAGTGAAAACCAGTGTGAGAGGTCACACAAGAAACAGATCTCGAGCAAGAGAGTCATAAATTTTAGAAGTAGAAAGGCCCTTGAGCTGCACTGTCCCTGACTATTGCTTTGAGGTAAATAAGTACTTGCCTCCAATTCAAAGATCAGCTGACAGCCAAAGAACTGTGACTCGCAAATCAACAGCTAAAACTTTTCTTGAAAAGGAACCAGAATTTAGTTCTCTACTTTCTATTTAGAAATGTTAGAGGCTATAAGCTGTATGAACTCTACAAGATTCAGAGCAGAGGTCACAAACTAAAATTCCATAGTCATTTTTGTTTGAACTATAATTTTTTGTTTGTTTGTTAAGATTTTATTTTTAAGTAAGCTCTACACCCAACATGGAGCTCAAATTCACAACCCTAAGATCAAGAGTCACAAGCTCCACTGACTGAACCAACCAGGCACCCTTGAACTACAGTGTTTTAAAAAAGAAGGAAGGAAGGATGAATTGGCTTCCAACATCTGTGGCAGGAAGAGTAGTTTGGGAGGCATTTACTCCCATCATTTCCATCAACCCTTCCTCCATGGCACCCCTAGCAATATATGCTAAAATTCTAAAATGTGCACTTTGTGTGAAAATACAGCTTTAAGGCAGTCCCTAGGACCACTCTTTATGGTAACACAAGTAGTGCATATTATAATGTAGACTATACACCTAAAGACTGTGCAGTGTATAGAGTATACAGACCCCCTTCCCACCACAGTTGGTTTGTATACAACTCTCATTTGGATATTTCCAAACTTCAAATGACTGCTAACACTCATAATCTGGTATACTTCACAGAAAAATCTAGACTTTCCACACGTCTCTTGATTAATTAGAAGATCTCCCCACATGAAAGTTAAGCTGGAGCCAAACCATGGTGTGTTCCCTTTGGACAAGGATCTGATTAGTTATTACTTGTGTCCCTCCTTGGCTTACACATTCCTTCACAGACAGAAGCAGAGGATTAAGGCCTCAGTTCAGAAAAATACTTTGAGCCATGAAAAGAAACCAGCAAAGGGACCAAGAAAGAAATATCAGATAAAAGTATATTACTACTACAGAAATCAAAGGAGACAACTTCAGTGAGCATAAGCAGAAAAAAGAATGTAGTAAGAAGGAGGTTACTGACTTTGAGAGAAGATTCAGTAAAGTGTAGAATCCATTCTACAATGGATGAATTTAAGAAGGGCTAGAGAAAGGGAAAATGGCAATAACAACAAAAAATGACATGGATATTATATGTAGATAGGTTTATAAGAAAATTATTTAATTGCAGATATTTAGATATATTTGAATGAAAAACAGTAAGAGGAAGAAACTGGAAAAAGTCTCAAGATAAACAATGAAGTTTCAACAGAGTGAATGGCTTTAGAGAGTAATTTTTTAGAACCAATATATGTTTGGTTATAACAAATATGAATACATTATCTGAAGATACAATAAATTGCCAAATTCTGAACTTGATACAAAGATGATGAAGAGAAATGGAAATCAGATAAGTCATTTCTTAATTCTCTTTTCATTTCTGGTAAAGTAATCTAAAACAGTAATCAAGGCAGGTAGGAGATAACATCAGACTAACTGGAAATCAAGATTTCTCTTCAATGAACTTATATCATATAATCTATTCTTATAAAACTAGTTGACCACATATATGAATTATATCAAGAAAAAGTCTATACTAAATATTAGTGATTTATCATTATGGCTTTAACTATATGCAGTAGATAATTCAAGTCCTACCAAGGACATTTAAATTTTTCTTTTAAAAACATCTAGTTGAAAAGGCTTTGCTCAGAAATTAGATCATTGCTCAATTACTCCTGTAGAACTATTAGTTTCTTAGCATTTTATTGAGTGTTCTAATAAATTATTCAAGGTAAACAAAACATGTTTCTACTTTACAGATTATACTTACGAGCATCCTCCCTGCCTAAAAAGCTCCTTCTTAATCCAAAAGAATTTATTTCTTTTGAAATAAATTTTGAAATTATTGCATGACTTCCCAAACTGAATTTTTTTTTTAAGATTTTATTTATTTATTGACAGAGAGAGAGAGACAGAGAAAGAGGAAATACAAGCAGGAAGAGTGAGAGAGGGAGAAGCAGGTTTCCCACTGGGCAGAGAGCCCAATGCAGGGCTTGATTCCAGGACCCTGGGCCCATGACCTGAGCCAAAGGCAGACGCTTAACGACTGAGCCACCCAGGGGCCCCCCAAATTGAACTTAAACAAAGAAAATTTATACCAGGAAATAGTAAAAATAAAAATACATTTGCTACTTTTTAATAAAAGTAAAAAAAAATTTAAAAAACTGTCCTTACTCAAAAAGTAAGATATATATGATTTTAATATAGTTTATTCAATCTTTTTCTAATAAGCCACAGGAAAAATACTCATAGATGACTGAATTCTTATACTTCAGTGAATTTGCCATTTAGGGTCTCTCTGACATATCTAGAACCAATATTTGCGCTTTTTTTAAAGTTGATGTTATCTCATAAAACTGTAAGATTTGACCACACATTCAAGGCACTATGTTACAGCACTAGACAAAATAAACAAGGTATCTACCCTCTTATATGTATGAGTAAATATAATCGATTCTTAGTGGCTAAGACAGGTCCAAGATGAAGTTCACAGTGATAGGATCTTTATGGTACTTATGGTACAGGATAAAGTCTTAAATATAAGAACCACCTAGAAAGCTCATCAAACACTGGAGTACCGAAATGAACTTGGGGTGGAGGTGTGAATTTTTAGTCAGTTTAACCTGTTGATTTTCACCCAATAACTGAAATTAGGATGAGGACAATAAAGCAGCTGAGTGTTCATTATGTGACAATGCCATACATTTAATAATCACAAATCACAACCACTACATGAAGAATGTACTATTATCCTGATTTTAAAATATGAATAAAAAGAGGCACAAATAGATTACAAAGCTCTGTCAAGGGTACATAATGCCTACACTGCCATTAAGTGGTAGAGCACCGTCCAATTCAAGCTCCTAACCATCATGCTACTCTAGCTAACAAGGTTATTCTGAAGGCCTGGACTGCTCCCAGGAGGAGGTGAATTTTCATTAAGTATTAGCAAGAGTTCTGGCAACTATTTATGAGGCACCCAAGAGACAGATGAGAGGGTCTCTGAGCTAAAGGAAGTAAAAGAATGCTACTATTTTATCTCCCTCCAAATCTTACCAGGCTCAGCTTTGGTATCTCTCTTCTTTCTTAAAGACCAGGAAAAGAAACTGTTTCTCACTCTGGGAAAAAGAAAACAAAAACAAACAAACAAAAGAGCCAGGAATGGAAAGTAGCATGGGTATGCATGCATTCACACAAGTACACACTCAAAAATATATCCCTATATATTACCAACATTGTTTCTCAAAGAAGATACCATAATACTAAAAAATAATCAGTAATGAACAGTCCCTTATATTATATAGACTGTTCATTATATTTTCATTTATAAATATGAAAATCTCAGGGGCACCTGGGTGGCTCAATCGGTTAAGTGTCCAACTTCTGATTTTGGCTCAGGTTACAATCTCAGGATTGTGAGATGGAGCCCTGCATGGGGCTCACACTTGGGCATGGGAGACTGCTTAAGATTCTCTCTCTCTCTTGCCCTATCTTTCTGCCCTTCCATCCCAAAAAATAAAATAAGAAAACCTCACTACATAGTCATTTTTTTTTCTCACTATGCCTGATACCAAAAATTTGGGAACCATTTCCCTAGAAGTGGTAGTCTGTGGATGTGGTTATTTTTTAAGTGAACATCATTAGTAGTATGTTACTTTTATATGTTCTCTGCATTTTAGCCTATGAGTATACAGCAACAGTATTTTTTTAAAGCAAGTATATTAATTGTAGAGAAAAGTCAGGTTATTATAAGACACAAAAAGTCAGGATTTCTTGCTTTGTTTATATATTTTTGGGGCAGTTGATTTTATTATCACTGTAATAATCATTTTAAATGCTTTTTTCACACTATTCTGTAACTCTGTACTAAGAGGTTAAAGAAGGCAGAATGAACTAGTAATTTCTGAGTCTATATACTGCACAAAGGCTTCCAGCCTGGGTGTAAGGGAAGGCTCAAGTTCAAGCCCTGCATGCAGAACTGCATCTACTTAGGGAAGGCATCTTTTCCTAACTCACAAAGCCCTTTCAGCTGGTCAAACTATGTACCCCCTTTAAGGAGCATTTGTATCTAGCCATGAAAGTATTATGGAGGCTACTAGCAGCCCTAAGCAACTAACAACTTTTAAACCCAAGAAAAGGCTAAAATTTGAAATATTTTAAAGTCAGTGGAAATATGTTATCTATAATCACATTTTACTCAAGTTTTTTAATTCTAAATCACAACTATGACGATCCTGTTCCTTGCTGTTCAAATAGTTGACAGTGGAATCATCTGGGAACCCGTGCAGAGAAATGCAGCTTCTTATGTCCCATTCCAGACCTACTGAAAACAAAGTCTGCATTTTTAACAAGATCTCCAGGTGATTCTTAACGTACATTCAAGTCCAAGAAACAGTGACCTAGACTACTAGAGACAGCAATCTTTGGGCCCCATGTGGCCTGGATAGCTTCAGGAAACAGCCCACAATCTAATTTAAGTGCTCCCTCATTTATTACACTGACCTCCTGCTACAGCAGCTATTACTTTAGTTACCAATCTTAACTCCTTAGCATAGTAAGTACATGTTTGGATTTTGTTGTGACAAATAATTTTTAAGCATATATTCTAAATCCAACCATGCACTAGATGGCCTGATTACTGACTTAAAATGTTTTTTATAGTCACCCTTTAGTGAACTCAAATGTTCCTTTAGAAATGTTTCAAATGAGTCCTCTGTAGTGTATTTTGAATACACACAGACACACACAAGAGAAATTAACAGTCTATCAATCTTTACCCAAAAGTATAGCAGTATTTTAAGGAAAAATTTATAATATGAAGGAAAAATCACTTTTATAGAAGAATTAAATTCCTAAAATATAAATTTGAAATAAAATACTGCAATTTGATAATGAAAGTCTTTAAACTGTAATGTCACTGGCAGGTGTCATTTCTTTTTAGTTTCCTAACTTAAGTTTAACTAAACATTAAAAATACTTGGACATTTTAAAACTAAATAGCAAGCATTTAGAATATTCAGCTAATGTGTCTATTTAAAAGTAATCAAGTACATCTTTTAACTATGGGGTCTAAAAATGTACCCTTTTTTATCATTTACAGCAACATACTATAGTATCTCTTTATTATTGAAATATAATACACATACAATGTTATATTAGTTTCAGGTGTACAACCTAGTGATTCAACAGTTCTTTACATTACTCAGTGCTCACCACAATAAGTGTAGTAACAACCTGTCACCTAAAAAATTATTACAATTTTATTGATATACTCCCTGTGCTGTTCATGTCTATGACTAATTTATTTTATAACTGAAAGTTTGTACCTCTTAATCCTCTTAATCTGCTTCACCAATCCCCCTTCCAACCTTCCCTTTGGCAACCATCAGTTTGTATCCTATATTCACAAGTCTGTTTTCTTTTATTGTTGTTGTTTTTAAGATTCCACATATGATTGAAATCGCATAGTATTTGTCATCTGACTTATTTCACTAAGCATAATTAATACCGCTAGGTCCATTCATGTTGCTGCAACTGGCAAGATTTCATTTTTATAGGTTAGTAATATTCCATGTGTGTTTTCACACATGCATGCATACACATACACATTACATTTTCTTTATCCATTAATCTAGCAATGGGCAGTTGGGTGCTTCTATATCATGGCTATTGTAAATAATGCTACAATAAAATAATTCATTTTCCTTGGGTAAATACTCAGTAGTGAAATTACTGGATCACATGGTATTTCTGTTTTTTACTTTTTAAAGAAATTCCATACTATCTTCCACAGTTGTTGTACCTTCCCACCAACAGTACACAAGGGTTCCCTTTTCTCCATATTCTCACCAACACTTGTTACTTGTCTTTTGAATACTAGCCATTCTAACAGGTATGAGGTGATATCTCATTGTGGTTTTGACTTGCATTTCCCTGATAATTAAAGACGTTGAGCATCTTTTCATGTGTCTGTCATTCATCTGTATGTCTTCTTTGGAAAATATCTATTCAAGTCTTTGCCCATTTTTAAATCAGATTATTTGTTTTGTTTGATATTCAGTTGTATATATTCTTCATATATTTTGGATACTAACCCCTTATTGGATATGTCACTCCCAAATGTCTTCTTCCACTTACTAGGTTGCCCCTTTTTTGTTGAAGGCGTTCTTCATTCTACAGAAGCTTTTTACTTTGTTGTAGTCCCAATAGTTTATTTTTGCTTTGCTTTTCCTTACCTGAGGATACATATCCATAAATATGTTGCTAAGGCTGATGTCCAAGAGATTATAATACCTACATTTTCTTCTAAGAGTTTTATGGTTTCAGTTCACACATTCTTTAATTCACTTTGAGTTTACTTCTGTGTATGGCTTAAGAGAAAGCACACCAGTTTCATTCTTTCGCATGTAGCTGTCCAGTTTTCCCAACACCATTTATTAACCAGACTTTCTTTTCCTCATTGTATATTCTTGTCTCCTTTTTGTATACTGACCATATAAACATGGGTTTATTTCTAGGGTCTCTACCCCATTCCATTGATCTAGTGTCTTTTTTGTCCAAGTACCAAACGGTTTTGATTACTATAGCCTTGTAGTATATACGTCTTGACATCTGGAATTGTGACACCTCCAGCTTTGTTCTGCCTTCTCAAAATTGTTTTAGCCTTTCCAGATCTTTGGGGATCCATACAAATTTTAGGACCCCTCCCTTCTAGCAACCACCAGTTTGTCCTCTGTATTTATGAGTCTGTTTCTGCTTTTGTTCAATGGGATTGCTTCCATTTTTCTTTTTGCTACTTCATTATTAGCATATAGAAAAGCAATAGATTTCTGTATATTAATCTTGAAACCATAAAGCGGTATTTTAAGGTGACATTTTTAAGTTTGTCTGCCTGATTTGCTTTTGGTATTTCCTAATCATATATTACATTTGAAAATTTATATCCACCAGTAGCAGTGTGTCAAACTGCTTTTTGGGGATGCCTGGGTGGCTCAGGTGGTGAAGCCCTGGACTCTGGATCTCAGATCAGCTCTTGATCTCAGGATCGTGAGTTCAAGCCCTGCACTGGGCTCCACACTGGGTGTGGAGCCTACTTAAAAAACAGCAACAACAACAAAAAACCCCTGCTTTTTGCTAAGAAAAATTTTCTTTTAACGTTAACATTTCTTTTAACATTAACAAATTTTCTTTTAACATTTCTTTTAACAAAATTTTCTTTTAACAGGTACGTGTGCCAGGAATGCTAGCCAAAGAACCAAGCCTTCATTGTGTGAGGAAGGTGCTGACCCAGTTATCATTGTTGGTTTTTCTCCTTTCCAACTTCATATCGTAAAACATTACAAAATTACTTTTAGAGAAAAGAATATACCCTTATACACCCCTTGTCATGATCTTCAGGCTGCTGTAACAAATACTACAGAATGGGTAGCTTATCAACAACAGAAATTTATTTTTCACAGTTCTGGAGTCTGTGCCCAAGATCTAGGCACCATGAGGGTAGTGTTCTGGTGAATGCTATCTTCCTAGTTCTTTGCCAGAGTCTCGTAGGTCAACCTCTTGTGTTCTCACAGCATGGAAGGGGTTAGGAAGATCTGTGAGGTTTCTTTTATAAGAGAGGGCTCCACTCTCATACCTAAGCACTTCCCAAAAGCCTCATCTCCTAATACCTTACACATCAGACATTAGAATTTCAACACAGGGGTGCCTGGGTGGCTCAGTGGGTTAAAGCCTCTGCCTTCAGCTCAGGTCATGATCCCAGGGTCCTGGGATTGAATCCCGCATCAGGCTCTCTGCTCAGTGCGGAGCCTGCTTCCCCCTCTCTCTCTGCCTGCCTCTCTGCCTGCTTGTGATCTCTGTCTGTCAAGTAAATAAATAAAATCTTAAAAAAAAAAAAAAAATTTCAACACAGAATGAGGGAGGGGGAAGAAACAAACATTCAGACCATAGCACTCATCACTCAGTTTCGAAATTATCAACTCATGATTAATCATGTCTCCATTCTACCCCCATGTATTAACTTTTATTACCCCATTCCAGTTATTTTAGAGCAAGCCTGAGATACACACTGAAATATTTCAGACAAAATTATGCATCTTTAAAAGACAAATACTCCCCTATTAAACATACTTACAGTATCATCCACTGGTCTTATATACACACACACAACTGAATAATAATTCCTTAATACAATCAAATATCCAGTCAGTTCAAACAAAGATTCTTTACTGAAGCACTGAAAGAATGAAATTACCTTATAATATTTTAGCAAAATCTCTTGATTAAACTGTCCAAATATTTCATAAGTACAAATAAGGCCAGTAAGAGCTTATTTACATTTTTTAAATTACATCTAATTCATTAAAATTAAGTAGTTACTTCTCTTTTGTTTTTTAAAAATGGTCTTTTGAGTAATATAAATATTACACAGCTCTTACCCAAATTCTAATTCCCTCAACACAGCTAAGTCTAGAGTAGAAACATTCTAGCTGATGGCTATTTTATTTTTTTAAGTCGGCTCCATGCCCAAGTGGGGCTTGAACTGACAGCCCTGAGATCAAGAGTCACGCACTCCACTGACTGCACCAGCCAGGTGCCTCTGATGGCTATTTTAAAAAACAGTAAACCAGATAAACCAAATTTGACCAAATTTACTACTCCAGTTGTTTTTTAAAAATTTTCCCTATAGGGGATTGAAAATGGAGGAAATTGTTGTTAATTCGGACTGTACCTGAATTACAATCAACTAGTCATAAAATGGGTTTATCCCAAACATCATTCTAAGTAGGAAAAGCCTTATATTATACAGAACCCCTCTTGTCTCAAATTCCAAAGATCCTAAAGCAGTGATTCTCAAACCTAGCCTGCATCAGAATTACCAGGAGGGCCTGTTAAAACAGATTGCTGGCCCTACTCCCAGAGTTTCTATTTTACTGGGCATGGAGTAAGGGGCTGATAATTTAGATTTGTAACAAGTTCCCAGGTGACAATGCTGCTGGTCTGAAGACAACAATTTGAGAATCACTGATCTAAATTTTCAAAATCTTGCAAATCTGTATGTTTTGGCATTTGCTGTTAATCCAACAAAACAAAAAACATGGATTTTTGGACTAAGATGGGGGTGAGTTCAAGTCTCAGCTCTTCCCCCTTGCTAGTTACAAATTTGAGGAGGAGGGGTGGGTAACTGAGCATTTTTAAAGCCTGAGTTTCATCTACAAATAACTAAGTTCCAATCTTTCTAGTAAGAAAAAACTTTTTTATTGGTTGCCTTCAGGGCACTTTGGAATATCACCATTAAATCTGCAGTCAGGGTTTAGTGTAGGAGGGTGACATTTATTAACTTCTCTTTGCGTAAGAGTTTTAATGACAAAAATCAGCCTGTCCTTGCTGTCCCAAATAGGTTGAAGCTATCTCTGGACTTACTTCTAACATTCAATGAGATGAAACATGAACTTTAGCACTCTCCAAGTTCTCCCTTTTCTGATATACTTATGTCACTATTTTACAGTTCCAAGTCTCTATTTATCTTGGTCTGAGCCTTTTCTCTACAAATTAACCCACTTCATCACCAAGTTAATTCACTGTTCTATTTTTTTTTTCATGGCTTTTATAAACGACTATGTAAGATGTATTTAGTATAACAAGCTGAACCCAGTTAATTTCACATTCCTTACTTTTTATTTTAAAGACTTATTCATTTCAGATAGAGAGATGAGGGCGAGGTGTACAGGCAGGAGGGGCAGAGAGATAAAAATAGAATTTTTATCCTAAAAGAATATAAAACTCTAGGAGAGAATCTAGATTTCACACCACAGAATACCAGTTTTGGGATAATCAAATACAGTTTTACTGTAGAACATTCCAAGCAAATTTTAGATAGAGTGAACTCAAACTTGCTGGAATATTACCTCCTAAAAGGCTCTAGAAATTTGTCAGCTATCAACATAAGAATTTTATGGGCTTGCTTTGCTTATTAAACATGATCTGGTGGGAATACAGTAAAGAAAATTGCTCACAACAGTACAGAAGCTGATACATAACTACATTAAAGGGTAAGCCTGTGTCATTAGAGTAATGGTTATACATACTTAATTCATTACAATGAACACTGACCTGTTTCCAACTATATATTGAAGCCAGAAGGATCTAGATGAAAGCTTACAAATTGTAATAATAAAAAAATTTCTGAGAGGGACCAAAAATGATACTATTTTTTATTTTTATTTTTTGAATTTTATTTTTATATTTTTTTAAAGACTTTATTTATTTGACAGAGAGAGACACAGTGAGAGAGGGAACACAGCAGAGGGAGTGGGAGAAGGAGAAGCAGGCCTCCCGCCAAGCAGGGAGCCCGATGCGGGGCTCAATCCCAGGACCCTGGGACCATGACCTGAGCCGAAGGCAGATGCCTAACAACCGAGCCACCCAGGCGCCCCGATATTATTTTTTTAAATAGAGAGAGTGCCTGTCTACACAGAGGGGAAGGATTGGCAGGGGGGTAGGTAATCTCAAGCAGACTCCCCACTAAGCACAAATCCAGATGTAGGATTCAATCCCAGGACCCTGAGATCATGATCTGAGCTGAAATCAGCTCTTCTAGTTATCAATGATAACTAGTGTCAAGTAATCAAGAGTCAGATGCTTAACAGACTGAGCCACCCAGGCACCCCTATTTTTTATTTCTTTCAGTGCAATGTAGTCATTTGTACAGGACAGTAGAAATTACATACAGCACAAAGGAAAGGGCTGAGCTTTGGAATATATGGAGATGGGTTTAAGCCTCGGCTGTCTTTCCTTGCCAGCTATACAACTTTGAGAGCAAATGGCCAAATTCCAAAACCCAAGTTTCATTTGCAAAATTTAGATAATTCCCCCAATCTTTTGGATCATTTTGGAGACTGAATTAAAATTACATCCAAAGTTATCTTTGGCCCAAAGAAAGTACTCAGTAAGTGGTGGTTAATATTTACTTCATTAATAAACAATAAAGCTACTTTTGAAAATCTGGCCTATATCTACTTACTTTCAATAAAAATAGTTCAAACTACTTGTATTTCAAAGATTTCTAAAGGATTTAATACATCTCTAATGTTACTCCTAACAGAATTTTCAGTTTTCAATTCACAAGATTTTGTTTTTATCGTTAAAAATAAATTGCAGAAAACTTCAGAAAAATAGATGTTAATTCTTTATATACTGTGCTCAGTTTTATCAATGTTAGGCCACAACTGCATTTTTTAATATCACAAAGACATCTCATGATGGATATAAGGAGATACAGTTACTAGTGTATTAACCAAGTATATACCTGTAAGTACATGTATCTACATATGAATATATGGGGGTATCTAAAACACAAGTTGATATAAGTAGATTTACCTAAAATAACTATGAAGTCTTAGAAACTCTTCTCCTAGACAAAAATACAACTTTTTCATTAAAAGTTTTAATTTTAACCTTCATAATACAAGTATATATGTTTTCTATACAATATATCCCCCATAAAAACTGTTTCTGAGTTAATGTAGAAAAAGTATGTTTAGATAATAAAATCCACTTCTCCATTTAGACTCTACTAACAGCCAATCACTATAATCTCTGCCTACCCATGAATGACTGATTCCTCAAGCTCTGGGTCTGGCAAGCCATTTACCAAGGCCACAGCACACAGAATAGGATGTCACACCCTAGTGAAAGGCAACCCAATAAAGGTTGAACAGAAGATAAACTAGGCATCTCATTGATAACTAGTGTGAGAACCCTGCTTTCTGGTCACCCCAGACTGAATGGGGACTGACCAACTTGATCTACTATGGGAAATCTGAATGTGAAATAAGAGAGAAGCTAACGAGTGAAGAAAAACAGAATCAGTAAAAACAAAAAAGGACAGTAAGAAAGAGACACAGAAAAGCTGAGTCTCCAGTATTCCCTTCTTTACTCAACAAATATTTACTAAACCCAAGCAGTGGGTTACATGCCAGTGTTTTAGGACAATTACAGCAAGTGCCACTAAAGAGAAGGCACCATTTCTGAGTGAATAATATAAATGGGGCATCAGGACTGCTGTGAGGTCAATAAGCTTCCCAAGTAAACAGCAACCTCAACACTTGTCAACTTCCAACTACAAATGGGAGAAAAAGAATACAAAGTATGAACAAAGAAGGTTCAAAGAGATTGCACACCCATGTCTAGTCCCATTCACAATCCCTCAAAATTTCCCAGTTAAAAGTGGGACCAATGTGATCCTGACCCGTATCAGCTTTTCACTGTAAGAGTAAGGGGGGACTACAGTCTATGTACAACATTTATATTTATCAAAGAATATTAGCACTATCAAAAGTTTTCCACATTAACAAAATACCCTCAGGGTGAAAATATGAAATATGAAAATATGAATACCAGACAGGGCTGCAAATGAGTGGGTTAATAAAAAGACATACCAAGCCGTTTAAGGGACTTAATCACAGGGATTGCCCTGGCAAAATTTAAAAATAGGTTATGATAGGTTACTTATCTTTGGTACCGATAGTCCACCTTTGCTACAAGCCCCATCCTATCCCACTGTGTTCTCTTCTCTATCAAAGCCTCCTAAGAGTTTGGTATCAGTGATTTGAACTTTAATGTAGTAATAAGTCAAACATGTTCTCTTTCCCAGGCTTATTTGCATTTATGGCCTTCTAACAGGTGAATGAAAAGCACTGTTGACTATTAACTGATTTTAAGAATCAGTGAATGAGTGTTGACAGAGGTATCCAAGAGAGAAGAGTTAGCATTTCCTGAATGCAGCATTCTACTGAATGGAATCTGTCAATTTATTACCTGAAAATTAAAGACAGTACTTTTTTTTAAATGACAGTTGTTTCAAAGTCATGTTTACAATGGAAAATAAGTTAAATGGTGTGCTTATTCTACCCAACCTCCTACATTTTAATAACTTACACAATGATTCAAGGTTTGATTAGTAAAGTGTATATAAAATTCAATAATACTAAAGTGTGACAATTTAGTATACTGAATGATCCAAAAAAACTATTACAAAAGGAACATACGAATATCTGTTTAAGTAAGCTATCAATAAATTGTAAAATATATCTAATATAGCTATGCTTGGTTCTATACTGCCAGGGTTTTGGCAATTTAGGTTTTCACAGTACAATTACACAAAATTTACAGCTGAATTCAACCACAAACCAATTCTTTTTATTGTAAATTAATTACCAATTTCATAAATTAATACTGATCATTTGGTTATTGTTTTTAATTTAGCGTAGTTCAACAACTGCTCAGTATATTTTGGAAGCTAGATCTAGGAAGCATACATTTAATTCAATTCCACAAATGCTTCTGTGTACCTACAACATGTCTCAGACACATTCTACATTAAAATAAAGCTACACTGACAGCTAAATAGCCATGTTAATTATAAGCTTCCATTTACTGGCACTTAAAGCTCCTCAAAATAACTCCTCTTGGATCTGGAATATTTTTATTCTCTTTTCATCTGCAAGATTATAGTTAAGGTTAAGTTTGAGTAAATTATCTAATTTCATATATTCAGAGAACTATCAAACTTTTAAACATTATATGATCTTACAGTGAGGACCTGTTAGGGGCCACCATACCTTAAAATGAAAGAAAGTGCTTATTTTCCTAAATTAAAAATATAATTAATTTTGGAGATCCAAACTAGTCATGACACTGTGCTAATTAAGTTAGAAATCTTAAGCAACATGAGAAATTGAATATATATTATTTCTCATACATATAACAGGATTATGTGTTAATATATGAGGCATCTAAGTACACTTTAATGGATGTTTATTTGGAAAACTGCCCTCTGAAATGCAGTTATGCTTTTCCCAGAAGGTGAAAACTGCTCCATATAGTTTGTAAACTTTTTCACTCACTTAGCTATTTTGTTACTTTAATTCTGAATGATAACATCTGACTGAAATTTGAATATTCCACAAAAGTTTTATTAGCTCAATAGCTTTAGAAAACTTACTAACACTGGGTGTCACACCTAGTGGAGTAGAAAATTCTGTGCACACACTTTATGCAACACAATTAAACTGTTTTTGTTATGCCTATTTCTCGGTATATTTGAAAATTAGTCCTCAAAGTGTGCACATTAATGACTGTTATCCTTAATAGGGAATCTCAGCACAACAAGATAGTGCTTTGACTGAGGCCCAAATCTTTGCAGTTTTGGTCAAAACCAAAGAGCCCTGAACGACCTGCACATGATAGGCATTCATTAAATTTTGGTGAATAGATCTAATTAAATGCTAAGGCCCCAGTTTAAATTAACAGGCAGAATCAGAATTAATCATAGCTCCTTAATTTAGGACTCCTTCATATGCATCATTTATTAACTTTTCACGATTTTATTTTTTAAAAAGCAATGACGAGGGTTACCTGGGTGGCTCAGTCGGTTAAGCATCTGACTTTTGACTCTAGGTTTTGGCCCAGATCTTGATCTCAGGGGTTCTAGGGATCACACTATGTGGGGCTCCATGCTCAGCAGGGAGTCTGCTTGAGATTCTCTCCCTCTGTCCCCTGCCCCCCACTCATATAGGCACTCGCCCGCTCGCACTCTATCTCTCTCAAATAAATAAATAAGTCTTTTTAAAAAGGCAATGAGGAAAACAATTACTTTTGCAATGACTACTTTTTTAAAGAAATATGTTGATTCTAGGATGGTAGGCAGAGGTTTTGGTTCTAGCTCTTAGACAGGTTGGATAATCTATGATGTTTACACAGTGAACACAATATATAGACACAAATGTTGACCTTTGAAGCCTGCAGGAATTCATAACTCCCTAAAACCTACACCATCAATTATCAAATGAAAATCTTATTATCAGCAGGTCTAGCTTCTGGCAGTAGCCAATCTTTGAAAATATAAGTCAGCATGTATTTGAAAAGGATATTGTGTGAATACAATACTTTCACGTGTCAATGTAAAATAATGTTCTGATACATTTTTTAGTTTTGTGTTTAATATAGCTTATTAAAAAACTAATTTTATTCCCCCTCTGTATTACTATTCTTCTAGTGCACAGCTGTCAACCATAGTTAAATCTGATTAGGCCCCATGCTGAGTTAATCAATCTGATAATGTCAGACATTATTAAGAAAGCATACATGATATGGTCACAATGTCTATTATCAAAAGCATGTACACCAAAGCCTTTGTTTTACCAGAAACTGCAATCACTTAAATTAGCTCAGTTTTATTCTGTTTTGTTTTAAAGAATAAAAGAAAAAAAAAACTTTTTAATCTCTTCTTTAGGCAGGTACAAAAGATTATTCTGTTAAAATATTAATACTATGATGAACTATTTCTTTCGCCTTATCAATCCTTGTTTATGTAATGAAATAATCCCAAAATCACAATCATGACTAGAAATAAAAACAAACAAAAATATAATGTCCACAATGTAAAATCATATTCCAAAAGAGTATCTTGAGGTAACTTTTTATTTTTGTTTATAATGATTAAAGACCTCACAACACAACCCACTCTACTTGTGATTTTTATAGCTTTGCTGCACTCAAGCTTAATTCTGAGCAATCAAAGGAAAAAGCAGCATGATCATTTGAACACACAAGGCTGTGTCATGATTCTACTAGAAACAAGATTCACACAATACATTTTAGAAGGCAGAATGCATTATAAAATATATTAATATTTTTACAGATTTTCCACCTTCTTTTTTTCTTCTGAGGTCACAAAAAGATTCAAAGAAGGTAATGGAAGGGAGTTCTATATTAAGGACAATTAACCTCCTAGTTTACATATTAAATTTTTTTGGTTAAAAATTATTTTTAGCAGGGCACCAGGGTGGCTCAGTTGGTTAAACATCTGCCTTTGGCCGGGGTTGATTTCAGGGTCCTGGGATGGAGTCCCACATCAGGCTCCCTGCTCAGTGGGGAGCCTGCAACTCCCTCACCCTCTGCCTGCTACTCCCTCACCCTCTGCCTGCTACTCCCCCTGCTCGTGCTCTCTTGTTCTCTCCCTGTCAAATAAATAAAATATTTTTTAATTAATTTTAATTTTAACATATTCCAGAGCAGTACAGTTTCCTAGCATTGTTTTAAAAGCTTTGTTTCTTGAAACTAAAACAAATTTAGGAGGAAAAATTAGAACTGAAGTGTACCTTTCATGGAGCTACAATTCCAAGAAATGGGTTGTGATATACTGTCTGAATCTGAGGGGGAAAAAGTAGGATGAAGGTAACTTACCGGAGAAGCAGTCTAGAGAGAGTAACTGAAAATCATAGAGCCTCTCCACCAACCTATGTACATATCGGAGAGCGGTCTTACTTTCACAGGCATCACAAGGCAGATAAAAAGAGACAGAAATTGTACAATAGAATAAAAATAAGTTTATCTCTACTTTTCTCCACTGTACCATGTCTTATCAATCTACAAAGCCCTCAGAATATTTTAGTAAGTACCTTAAGTGACATCCTCTCTGTTGTGGTCTGTGGAGGTCTGTGGAGACCAGATGGGATGAAGAAAAGCATTCTGAACAGAAAGCAGCTCAAATTCAGATTTTTCATGAAACTAGATCTGCTGAGCAACATACGCTTCTCAAATACAAACTTAGTCTTCTGGACATGGTGACAAGAGACTAGGCATCTCTTCTGTCTTGAATCATCCCTTCCTTTTCCCCAAGCCACCACTTCATCCCCCACCCCAAACTCTATGATTATGGAATCAAGTTGGCTTCTTTTTAAGAAATTTGAACACCTTTACCTATCATACTGACGTTTAAAAGGCTGCTGAAAATTATACAGGCAATAGAAAATTTCATATATTACAAAATATATATTCCATATGGCAGCCAGAGTGTTCTTTCTAAAAAAGTAAATCCATTTGGGCCTCCTCCACTTAAAACATTTCAAAGGTTTCCCAGTGCTTTCAGGACAAAGAACAGAATCCTTAACATGACCAAAAAGTCCCTCTGTGATCTAGCCTAGTGTCATCCTGAGCTACTCTACTTCAGACACCTCATGGTTCCAGTCACACGTCATCTAACTGCAGTCCCTAGAATATGCCCCCATTTTATCCACCTCAAGGCCTTCACACATGCTGCCTTCCCAGCCTAAGACACTTCCTTCCCCCATGTGGTTTGCTGAATTTAAGAGGCAAAGGTGTTCATCAAAGATAATTTCTTTCTTGCCACTCCTCCTTATATCCTGTGTGATAGTACTTTCAAAGTAGCCTAAATATTTCTTTCACAGTCTTTCCACGATGACAAGTAAATAAACTGAGAGTAGCTGATGTCCTTTTCCTTTAGAATGTGGGCATCAACAATGGTTGCTTTATTCATTCCTATAGTTCCCCTGCCTGGCACTGTGCTTTGCATAATGTAGGAACTCAGCTGTTTCCTGAAGGGCGATATTAACACCTCCCTCACAAGGTTATTTTGAGGGTCAGATGAAACAATCCATATAAAGCTCAGGTTGTACCCAGCACTCAATACAAGTTAGCTATTTTTTTTAATATATTTTTTTCAAGATTTTATTTATTTATTTGTTAGAGAGAGAGAGAGTGTACAAGCGGGCAGAGTGGCAGGCAGAGGCGGAGAGAGAAGCAGACTCCCTGCCGAGCAAGGAGCCCAATGTGGGACTCGATCCTGGGACCCTGGGATCATGACCTGAACTGAAGGCAGCAGCTTAACCTACTGAGCCACCCAGGCGTCCCACAAGTTAGCTATTATTAATATTTTATATAAGAGCTTCTAAAATAAAGAGCAATTAGGCAATATTTATTAAAACTATTGAAAAAGTAGACAGTGACACAGCTTCACTCCATTTAACTCCACAGCACTTATTATTAAAAAGGGGGGAGGGGCCATGCAGAAAACTTATAAACAAAAATACTCAGTGCATCAATTTAAAACAGTAAAGAATTCTAGTGACAAAGGAAGGAAAGAACATACAGATAAATATGTGGACAGTGAAAATCATTTTCCTTATAAATCTAGGCATTTTCTCAACAATGAATTTTTATAACTTAAAAGGATACCACAAAATACTAATTTTTTGCATTCACATACTGCCTTTGTTTTTAAACATAATCCAGAATGATCAGAAATCAGCACCAGATATAGAGAGGATAATATAGCAGCACAACAATTCACTACTACTATACTTTAAAAAAATAATTTTTAGGGGCACCTGGGTGGCTCAGTGGATTAAAGCCTCTGCCTTCAGCTCAGGTCACGATCCCAGAGTCCTGGGATCGAGCCCCACATCAGGATCTCTGCTCCACGGGGAGCCTGCTTTCTCCTCTCTCTCTCTCTCTGCCTGCCTCTCTGCCTACCTGTGATCTCTGTCTCTCAAATAAATAAAATCTTAAAAAAAATTTTTTTTAAATCAACAGTCCTGTACCATGTATTTGACATTCCTTCTTCTTCCAACAGCATTTTTTTCCCATTGCAGCAAAGGGTTTGTGCACAAGAATGATTTAATCACTAAGAAGAATCAAGTTTGTTAACATCTGAGTAATTTTTTAATAACATACACTACATCAAATTCAAATGAAAATGTCCTGGAAAGTGGGAGAATGATTCTTAATTCAACAATTTTAAAAGTTCAGTCACTTATTCCATGATGCTTTAAAATTATTATACTGATGTTTATATTATAAAATTGTTGTATAATTTATCCATGATGATTAATTTTATGTGTCAGCTTGACTAGGCTGGTGGAGAGAGGTTATCTGACATTTGGTCAAACAGTATTCTGAGTGTGTCTCAGGGTGTTCCAGAATGAAATTAACATTTGCATCAAATACTGGTAAAGAAGATTGCCCTCCCTAATGTGGGTGGCCCTCAACCAATCAGTTCAAGGTCTGAATAGAGTGAAAAGGTTGACCTTCCCTGGATTAAGAGGGAAGTCCTCATTTCTGAGTCCTTGGACCAAGAAATCAGTTTTTTCCTGCCAACTTTGGGTCCAGTCAACTCAAACTGAAATATCAGCTCTTGTTGAGTCTTAAGCTTGTCAGCTTTTTGGATGAACCACATGCCATCAGCTCTGATGATTCTTGGGCCTCTGAACTCAGACTAGAATCACACCATCAGCTCTCCTGGATCTCCAGCATGTATAGTGCAGATCTTGGGACTTCTCAGTCTCCATAATCGCATGAGACAATCCTTTATAATAAATCTCTTTCTTTCTCTCTGTATATACATACATCCTGTTGGTTCTGTTTCTCTGGAGAACCCTAATATATCACACCCATTTCAAAACGCTCCCACCTCACACACACTCTACAATATACTCATATTCAGTATCCTGTTTTCCTTCATTATTGCTATTATCTCTACTTTTGCATGCCTACTACACAGTAAACACAAGGAACAGAGGAATAAATAAAATAAATCTGGCTCCCTCCAAATTGCTCACAGGTATCAGAAGATGCAAGTATATCGAATTAGTGACAGCCTGTTAACAAATGGAGTATAAATTCAGTTGCCAAGATGATTTCATAAATGTTAGATAATTGTCATTCTTAATCCAGGATCTGTGATTAAAAACCAAATCTGCTCAAGAAAAACAACTGCACACCTAGGAGAAACTATTAATTGAGTTCCTGAAACTGTTATTAAGCATTATAACTAGTAACAAATAGCCACAGAAATGACCTTTCTGACAGAGCTAAAAGTATCAGAAGCCAGTAATGATGGGTTCATTCAAACCATTCATTCCCTCCTTATTTCTTTTGCCAAGGCATAGTGAGAAAAAGCTCAAAAGACAAAAATACTGGGTTGGTACTTGTAATCAAAGCCTATCCTCTCTGCATAATTGTATGTACTCCGCAGTTCCTGAGGGCCAGAATACCTGAACCACACAAAATCTTTTCTACGAGGAAAACAGATTCAGCCCTGCACAGAGGTGGGTTAAGCCACCAGTGTGTTTGCAAACCAGACTGAGTGGTTCCCATGACTCCCACACCTTGGTTTCAGGCTCCTCCTATGGGTGCAGAGAAACCCAAACCCATGGGGCTCTTGTTGGAAGAAGTGCAGGGTCAGCAAGAGACAAGCGCAGCCAAGTCCTAGCTACACAAATCTGCCATTCCAGCACATGTCCTGCACCAAAGGCAATCCTACCACAAAAGACTGAGGGTGGCATCAGCAGAGGATTCCTGATCCGCACACCCTGGACGACCTTGTGGTCAGGGAACCCCACTACCTAAAATAAACAAAATCATCCATTGAAATAAAAATGGCAAAAAGGAAAGGATTCTTGACCACAAATAGAGTCAAGGGCCCCAAAAGTAGGGACCTCTCCGGCCGATGGCTGCTGGGATAAGTAGCGAGAGAATAAATGCATGAGCCACTCAAAGTCTGCACTTGGACCAGGCATTTCTGGAGTCCCCAGTTAAACAGAGGAGCTCCAAACCAAGACTTTCAAGAAATTCCTATTTCCTAATGTTACTGTGACTCCTATTTCTTGATTCGGAACTGCTCGGCCCTTGGAAAACATGTTGATTACTTATAAATAGAATGAAATAATTCTCCTCTTTTCTACCAGGCCGGTTACCACATTAAGGGCCGCACATTATTTTCCATCCTCCACGATTTCTCTCTACTGCTGCCTCCGCTACGTAGCATGGGCTTTCTGTTCTCTGCCAAGAAAAAGCTCCAGCACAAGCTATTCAGCTGTTGCTGCTGCTGCTGCAGTATCAACTAAAAGCTGTTCTTTAGAGCCCAAAGTAGATGATACTTTCTTAACCAGCCCTTTACATGATAGAAAAGCATTTTCGTTTTTCTCCCCTGCCCTTGACTCAGCCCTCAAATCTGCTCCCTTTGGATGGTGAAAACTGATCTGAGTAGGCTGTCATCCACTTTTCTTTATTTCAATGTATCCCAATAGCAAATACAGTTCCTAAGGCCTTTGGTCTTTAGCCTTTAACTCTATATGCCAACTATAAGTGGGTTTCAAATGTCCACCTAAAACAAACATCCTATATGAGAGGATCAAATCCAGCTTCCTTACTATCCAGAACCCTGTTGCCTCCACCACACGTATTCCTGGGTTAGGAAGTCCCAGAGGTAGAAGGCGCCATTAGGTATGAAAGCAAAATCATCTACTGGAAGAAGTGGCAAAATAGAATGCATTTTTATTTTTGCTGGGATTCTTGGTTTCTCTGTCCACTTAATCCATCTAGCTTAATCCACTTCCATACTCAGGTCCCCTTATTTACAACTCCCATGACAGCTCTCATTTTCAAAGTTTAGGAGGAACTGCTGCTGGTCCCAGTCACCTCTTCAGTTGGGTCATACACTCTTGATTCATATCTTTTTTTTTTTTTTTTTTTTTTTAAGACTTACTTATTTACCTGAGAGAGAGAGCATACAAGAGAAAGGGGAAGTACTGAGGGTGACGTTCCACACAGGGCTTGATCTCAAGACCCTCAGATCATGACCTGTGCTGAAATGAAGAGATGGACACTTAATCAACTGGGCCACCAAGGAGCCCCTATCTTGATTCATATCCTGATTTCATCTACCGTCTACCATCTACCATCTACCACATCTGTACTTCTTTGTATGACTTGGGGAAGGGGGGCGCAGGGGAGTGGAATGAGTTAGGTGCTCTTACTTCTCAGTAGAGCTGACCCATTTGCCACCTTCAGTGACCTGAATTCCAACCCAAATCACATGCACCTTGCAATATCAATCATCATTCTGTTTTTTGATGTATTTATTTATTTATTTATTTATTTATTGAGTCAGGACGAGAGGGCACACAAGCAGGGGCAGAGGCAGAGGCAGACAAAGAAGGAGACTCCCCACTAAGCAGGGAGTCAGTGTGGGGCTCAGTCCCAGGACTCTGGAATCATGACCTGAGCCAAAGACAGATACTTAGCCAACTGAAACACCCAGACACCCATCATTCTGCTTTTTATCTTTTTATCTTCAATTTTTCTATCTCCCTTGGTAAGCCTCTTTAGGTCTTTCAACAAAACTCCTCCTTCAATGCTGGGGCCCCATTCTTCTGCTTCTCTCCTGCTTCCCAATACACCTTCAACTACAAAATAAGTCTATATAAAAGTTGCCCCTTCCTCATCTTGCGCTCAGTCCTGAACCCATTACAATGGGATTTCTACTCTGTAACACTCCACTGAAGCTGTACCTGCTAAGATACCTAAGGCCTGTCTCTGAAGTAATGGATACTTTTTAATCCTTATCTAACA
This sequence comes from Enhydra lutris kenyoni, assembly GCF_002288905.1. Taxonomy (NCBI): domain Eukaryota; kingdom Metazoa; phylum Chordata; class Mammalia; order Carnivora; family Mustelidae; genus Enhydra; species Enhydra lutris. Next base: position 6,175,683 of record NW_019154123.1, read on the forward strand.
TGGCATCTCTCTGCTGTATTTCACAGGACTGAAAAATATCTTCTTGCTGGAAATTTACCTTCTTGGCTTCTATAACAGTCCTGTAGCCTGGGAAACTTACCTATTTAATTGTGAGCTCGATATCATGAACAACTGTTACTATATCCCTTGTCTATACTTCTCAATTTTCAGGACAAAGATGTTAACTCAACCATGTGTTCATTTGATTTCTGTAGTATATACGAAGCTCAGGATTCACTGGCAAATGTACAGACCATCATTCCATCCCTGATGGTCTTAGTACTCCAGATTTTGTATGTGGATCATACCAAACCATGCATGCTTGGTCCCTACAGTCATGGTATCTCACACAATTCTTATCAAATCATGCTTTAACATTATAGCCTTGAGGTTTGGTTTTTTTTTTTTTTTTTAAGACTATTTATTTGAGAGAGAGCGAGCGAGCATGAGAAGTAGAGCGAGGCAGAGGGAGAGGGAGGAGACTCCCTGCTGAGCAGGGAGCCTGATGTGGGACTCGATCCCTGGACTCTGGGATCATAACCTGAGCCGAAGGCAGACACTTAACTGAATGAGCCACCCAGGCACCCCTATGGCCTTGAGTTTCATTGTGAGATCAAAAAGAAGCAGTCCTATAAACCTGTCACTACATATGTTACAGGAAATGTTACTGAAGAAACCATTCCCAACATTTTCCAAAGAGACTCTTCTTGAGGTTCCCACAGAGAGACTCAATTTAAGAATTAAGTCCCAAGAAAAGGGTTTCATGAGGTATTCTTACATACACATTTCACTCTCTTCTACTTTTTTCTCTTTTGCTATAGTAAATTGAGTCAAATTCATAATAGTTATGGGACCTAAAGACATGAACATCCACTGTTCCTTCCATCCTAGTTTGGACATTTAATTCTGGTTTGCATTTCCCCCTATAGAGATTCAGAGCAAAAGTCAGATTTCCTAGATTTGCATTCTAGCTCCATCTCCCAGAATGTTAAATTTTGGCAAGTTATTTAACCCCTCTATGCAACATTTTCTCAAATGCAAAACACAGATAGCAGTAGTACATACATCATATGATTGTGTATGAATTAGACAAGATCATGTGCCTAGCTCAGAGTAAGCATGTACTTAATAAATGCTTATTAGTAGTAGCAGTAGTAGTCACCATAAATCCTCTGTGGAATGAGACAGAGTACAAACATACTGTAGTCTGGATCATCCAATCTAGAAACTTTAAAAACAAAACAAAATAAAACAAAAACCCAGGGAGGCTTCTAAGGCACCACTAACCTATGCTGCTTCACCAAAATTTTACACTAATAAAAAAGGGTTAAAAACACTATGACTTTTGTGGTATATATATTTTTATAAAATTTTTATATTTTATATTTTATAAAATATTTTATTTATTTAAAATATTTCAAATAATTTTTTAAATTTAAATTTTATTTTATTTTAATAAATATTTTAATATTTTAATAATATTTAATATTTATTAAATAAATTTTTAATAAATTTTAATAAATAAATGATAATTTAATAGCTAAATATTAAATAAACATTTAATATTTTAATGAATATTTAAAATATTTATTTAAAATTTTATTTATTTAAAATAATTTATATTTTATATTTTATTGTATAAAATAAAATTTTATATTTTTATAAAATCTTACACTGAGTCTAAGAAATAAACTATCTATGAACCAAGCTCTATAATAACAGTATAAAGTCTTCTAATATTCTTTCTAAGTCTTTACCAAAAATACTATAAAAATCAAAATGACTGAAATAGTCTTTCAATAAAGCATTTATGCTCCTTGAAATTAAACAGTTATGTTCTAACCACCCTAAAAAAAAAAATGTATACCTCACAAATCATTATAGCTCTTAAATGAAAGACCCCTCCCCAACTATAGTAACAAAGGAAGAAAAGCATCCTCCATTATGTTGACATAACCCTACTACCTGTTCCCAAAAAGGCACTCAAGAAGCAGCTGAATCTGTTAGCTTATTGCTGTCACAATTAAATATCAATTTTGCCAAAGCTGAAACCATTGCTATTAGCAGATGTTCTTCACAAATTCTATTCAACAAGTTAACTCATTTAATTACTTAAGAAGTTCAACCTAACTGCACACAAGATCTTTATGTAAATGGTTAGACATAGTATTTTTCTCTATGGCGCTATATAAACATCAGACTTTACGCCTGACAAAAAGATATAAATATATAAAAGATAAAAACCCATGGTTGCTTGCTCACCTAACTCAATTAGATGTCAAAATCTCCCAGCTGTCCCAATGGCTCAAGTAGTTTATTAAGTATAGAATTAATAAACTGCTATATCCCATGTTTTTCCTCAGCTAAAAACGTACCTCCACCTACCTCTCACTAACTAAAAGTTAATACTTCCTTCTCTCATCCTCACTACAGAAGGTAAAGACAGGAGTCCAGAAGGTACATCTGAGTTTTGTATCACCAACATTACACTAGCTTTTCCTCATCAGAAAGTTATTTTCCTTTGTACATTTAGAAAGCAAGCTAGCACAATTCCGAAGGAGTTTTATGCCTTCTAAAGCTAAAGACCTTTATACCAAAATTTAGAACTGCAGTAAGATTTAAACATTATGCAATCTCTGTGGTTAGCCTTAACTTCTACACAGGTTAAATGTTTTTCAAATTTGAAAGCATTCCAAACAGTCTTGCCTCTCTAAAACAGGCTATCATACGTTAAGATGGACTTTCACACATAATTTCTAAGGTTTTAAAGGATTCTACCACACCCTTACACTGCTTATTAAGATATTAACTATTCCACGGAATTACAGGGATTTATTACATAGATTATGTTCTTACTTTTTTTTTTAATTTTATTTTTTATAAATATATATTTTTATCCCCAGGGGTACAGGTCTGTGAATCACCAGGTTTACACACTTCACAGCACTCACCATAGCACATACCCTCCCCAATGTCCATAATCCCATCCCCCCTCTCCCAACCCCCCTCCCCCCATCAACCCTCAGTTTGTTTTGTGAGATTAAGAGTCACTTATGGTTTGTCTCCCTCCCAATCCCATCTTGTTTCATTTAAGATTTTTTTTATTATTTATTTGACAGAGACAGCGAGAGAGGGAACACAAGCAGGGGGAGTGAGAGAGGGAGGAGCAGGCTTCCCACGGAGCAGGGAGCCCAATGCGGGGCTTGATCCCAGGACCCTGGGATCATGACCTGAGCTGAAGGCAGACACTTAACGACTGAGCCACTCAGGCGCCCGATTATGTTTTTATTTTAAAAAAAAAATGTTTTTATACATAACTGGATTAAAGAACTCTTTCATTTTCACATTCTAAATTTTAGGTTTTCAGATTTATTTAATTTTTTTAACTTAAAACCATCCTGAAATATTCTTGGAACTGAAATAATTCAAGTACAATTTGATATAGGCTTATAATTTACAACTGCTCTCCATTCTTGAAAAAAAAAAGTATTGTAAACATATACAATAAATGGTGTTTTTCAGTTGTATGATATATCCACCATGCTTACCATATGTACAATGACTCCTAAAAAGAACTAATGTATTAAAAAATCTCCTTTGTAAGTCAGACACTTTCAAAGACATACAGATCAGTAATATTTTTAAAGAATTTTTATTTATTTGAGAGAGAGCACGGTCACGAATGGGAAAGGCGGGTGGAGAGGGCGTGGGAGAGAGAAACTCAAGCAGATTTTGCACTGAGCAAGAAGCCCAACATGGGGCTCAGCCCAAGCTAAAACCAAGAGCTGGATGCCCAAATGACTACAGCACCCCCCCAGATCAGTAACTTTTAACCCTGCAATGTTACACACATATCTAGGACACCACTGTGACGAATTAAAAAGGGAAATTTAACACTAAGATACTACTTCCAGGCCACAAAGGATAGGATAGAATTTTAATTTTTTTCAAAAAGGTATCTACTTTTGTGAGAAAGTAAATTGCTTTTGATAAAGACATTAAACAAAATCCCCTTCAACCTCAGGTCCTCTTAGGTTCTGTTCTCCCAGCCTTTTCACAACTTGCTTCTATAAAGAGAAATCTACACACAGAGTACTTCTGTGAGAAAAGAGAAGTCTAAGCCAAGTATTATATTTAGTGAATTTAAGTTGGATTTTGCAGTCTATTGATCTAATTTCATGTATTTTCTGCCTATAACTCTTAATAAGGAAAATGAACCTTCTTTTATTTCTAAAATGGGAAGGGTCTCCAGCTCCCTTTACCCTGCAGTCTTCCACAGAAATCTTTCATTTAAGGAAGTGAAACAGCATAAAGCTCTTCAGATAAGTTAAATCATGCAAACAATTTCCACAAGGTAGACATGATATAAAGTAATCTTTCTACATGTTAACATGTACACATGCAATGTAGGCTCTGGTCACTAAATTCAACTCTAAGAAAAAAATGCTGATTTGATTTTTTTTTTAAATAGTTTTTTTAAAAATAAAATAAAATACTGTTTTTTTTTATGAGAAGAAATAATATAGTAACAAAAATGCAACATTTTTCAGTACTCAGATAAAATGAAAAAAGCCCTAGTATCTTATGGAACCATGTCTCCTCAAATACATATAACTTTACACACACACACACACATTTCCAAGGGTCACTAGGAAGTAGTGAGGTAGGAGTGCCCAAGACACATGGAGAGGCTGCCTGGTTTATTTTAGGAGAGAGGGGATAGACCTTCTGCAGCTCTTCTGTAGTTACTCAAGATATCCCACAGAGATACTGGTTGGTAATTTCATGTCCCTGTTACATACATTTCCCATAACCTAAATTTACATTTTGTGACTTCTTTTTCCACTGAAATTTAAAAAAGATTTACCCCCACCCCAAAAAAAATTCAAGTATCAAATCATTATGGTAGACCTGAAACTAATATAACATTGCATGTTAATTATACCTGCAAAAGAATTTAATTTATTAATTAATTTTAAGAAGAGAGGAGAGTTTTTAGTATGAGACAGGAAGGTAGCAAACTAGAAAGAAGAGCTGCCCAGCTCCTGAGCCCTGCAAGGAGGTAGAAGAGAGAAGTGCAGCCTCAGGTCATCTGTGGGGTCCAAGATACCTTGCAGAGAAGACAGGGGAGGGGGCAACACCCTCAGTGGGAAGAAATCACACTGCAATGATTCATGGAATGGGTCATGAAGGCTTTCCTCCACCTACTATATGCTGTCCTCAATAAAAATTCACTTGTTCCCTAAAAACAAACATTTGAACAAAAAACTTAGTATTTCAGATGACATGATCATCTTCAGAAAAATCTAAAAAAATCAACAAAAACTTTCTTAAAACTAATAAGCAATTATAGCAAGGTTGTATGATACAAGGTCAATATACAAAAGTTAATTGCCTTCCTATATACCAGTAATGAACAAGTGAAATTTGAAATGAAAAATACAATCTGATTTACATTAGGACCCCCCAAAATGAAATACTTAGAAGTCTAATAAAATATGTACAAGCTCTATATGAGAAAAACTGAAAAAACTCTGATAAAAGGAATCAAAGAATTAAAGACATGGACATATATTCTATATCCATGAATGGGAAGATTCAGTATTGCCAAGATGTTAGTTCTTGATTCTAAAGTTTATAAGGAGAGGCAAAAGACCCAGAAGAGCCAACAAAATATTGAAGGATAAGAAAAAAGTTTAAGCACTACCCAACTTCAAGACTTACTATAGGGGTGCCTGGGTGGCTCAGTGGGTTAAAGCCTCTGCCTTCGGCTCAGGTCATGATCCCAGGGTCCAGGGATCAAGCCCCGCATCGGGCTCTCTGCTCAGTGGGGAGCCTGCTTCCTCCTCTCTCTCTCTGCCTACTTGTGATCTGTGTCTGTCAAATAAATGAATAAAATCTTTAAAAAAAAAAAAAGACTTACTATAAAGCTACAATAATCAAGACAAGGCAATACTGGTGAAACAGACAAATCAATATAAAAGAATAGAAAACCCAGAAATACCGTCACATAATCAACCTGATCTTTGATGAAGGAATGAAGGTAATATAATGGAACAAAGGTAGTTTTTCAACAAACAGTGCTTGAATAACTAGATATCCACATGCAAAACAATAACAACAAATCTAGATACAAATCTTACAACCTTTATAAAAATTAACTCAAAATGGAATACAGATCCAAATGTAAAAACGCAAAACTATAAAATTCCCAGAAGATAACACAGGAGCAAATCTAGACGACCTTGTGATTAGCGATTTTTTTTAGATACAACACCAAAGTTATGATCTATGAAAAACAGAACTGATAAGCTAGACTTCCTTAAAATTCAAACTTTCTGCTCCACAAAAGACACTGTCAAGAGAATGAAAAGACAAGGCATAGACTGGGAGAAAATATTTGTAAAAGATACATGTGATGAAGGACTGCTATCTAAAATATAAAAGAATGCTTTAAACTCAACAATAGGGAAATAAACCACCGAATTAAGAAATGGGCCAGAAATGGACCCACAACTATACAGTCAACTAATCTTCAACAAGGCAGGAAAGAATATCCAATGGAAAAAGACAGTCTCTTCACAAATGATGCTGGGAAAACTGGAAAGCAACATGCAGAAGAATGAAACTGGACCACTTTCTTATACCATACCCAAAATAAATTCAAAATGGATGAAAGACCTAAACATCAGACAGGAAACCATCAAAATCCTAGAGGAGAACACAGGCAGCAACCTCTTTGACATTGGCCATAGCAACTTTTACTAGACATGTCTCTAGAGGTAAAGGAAACAAAAGCAAAAACGAACGATGGGGGCTTTATAATTATAAAAAGCTTCTGCACAGCAAAGGAAACAATCAACCAAACTATAAGACAGCCTATTGAATGGGAGAAGATAGTCACAAATGACATATCCTATAAAGGGTTAGTACCCAAAATCTATAAAGAACTTATCAAACTCAACACCCAAAAAAACAAATAATTAAGTTAAGAAATAGGCAGAAGACATGAATAGACATTTTTCCAAAGAAGACATACAGATGGCCAAGAGACACATGAAAAGATGCTTCCACCTCACTGGGCATCATGGAAATACAAATCAAAACTACAATAAGATATCACCTCACACCAGTCAGAATGGCTAAAAGTAATAAGTCAGGAAACAACAGATGTTGGTCAGGATGTGGAGAGAGGATAACCCTCTTACACTACTGGTGGGAATGCAAACTGATGCAGCCATTCTGGAAAACGGTATGGAGGTTCCTTAAGGAGGGTGCAGATTGCATGGAACACTGGGCATGGTGCATAAACAATGAATCTTGGAACATTGAAAAAATAAAATTAAGTTTAAAAAAGTTAAAAATAGAGGAGCACCTGGGTGGCTCAGTCAGTTAAGAATCTGCCTTCAGCTCAGGTCATGTTTTCAGCTTCCTGGGATGGAGCCCCATGTGGGGCTCCCTGCTCAGCAAAGAGACTCTTTTCCCTCTCCTTCTGTGATGCCCCCTGCTAGTACATGCACACACTCTCACTCTTTCTCTCTCAAATAAATAAAATCTTTTTTAAAAAAGTTAAAAACAGAACTACCCTATGGCCCAGCAATTGTACTACTAGATATTTAGCCAAAGGATATAAAAATTCTGTTTTGAAGGGGTACATGTACCCTGATGTTTACAGCAGCATTATCAACAATAGCAAAGTTATGGAAAGAGACCAACTGTCCGTCAACTGATGAAAGGATAAAGATTTGGTATATGCACACATACACAGACATGCACATGCACACACAGAATATTAAAAAGCGATCAAAAAGAATAAATCTGGGGCGCCTGGGTGGCTCAGTGGGTTAAAGCCTCTGCCTTCAGCTCAGGTCATGATCGCAGGGTCCTGGAATCAAGCCCCACATCGGGCTCTCTGCTCAGCGGGGAGCCTGCTCCCTCTTCTCTTTCTGCCTGCCTCTCTGCCTACTTGTGATCTCTGTCTATCAAATAAATAAATAAACCTCAAAAAAAAAAAAAAGAATAAATCTTGCCATTTGCAGCAAAACGGATGGAGCTAGATTGTATTATGCTAATCAAAACAAATCAGTGAGAAAAAGTCAAATACCACATGATTTCACTCAAATGTGTAATTTAAGAAACAAAACATATGAACACAGGGGAAGAAGGGAAAAAAAGAGAAGGAAACAAACCATAAGAGACTCTTAACGATAGTGAACAAACTAAGGGTTGATGGAGGGGAGGTGGGAAGGCAGATGGACTAAACAGGTGATGGGGATTAAGGAGGGCACTAGTGATGAGTACTGGGTGTTATATGTAAGTGATGATTCACTAAATTCTACTCCTGAAACCACTATTACACTATATGTTAACTAACTAGAATAAAAACTTGAAACAACAAAAAGTTGCTCCTATAAAAAAATAATGCAAAGTGAAATGCTCAGTTTTATGAATAAGAACTTGCTAAAATCAAATGATTACTGTGTCCACTCAAAAAATACTGAGTCATTAATCAAATATTTGATAAAATATTTTTTATTTTTTCAAATATTTTATAAAATATTTTATATATTTTTGCTATAATAAATTAATTGTCCTATGAGTATTCAAAAAAATGGGCCAAAGACCTTAAGAGATACATCACTGGAAAGATAAACATATGGCAAATAAGCATATGAAAAGATGATTGGGCACCTGGGTGGCTCAGTCACTTGAATGTCTGACTCTTCATTTCAGCTCAGGTTGTGATCTCAGGGTTGTAGGATTGAGCCCCACATCAGCCTCCAAGCTCTGCATGGAATCTGCTTAAGATTCTCCGTCTTCATCTATCCCTCCCCACTGTGCAAGCATTTTCTCCCAAATAAATAAATCTTAAAAAAAAAAAAAAGATGCCCCATATCATATGTAATAAGGGAAATGCAAATTAAAACAATGAGATACCATTACACACCTGTAAGAATAGCCAAAATCAACACATTGAATCCCAGTGAGAAGATAAAGCAATAGGAACTCTCATACATTGCTAGTGGGAGTACAAAATGGTACAGCCACTCTGGAAGACAGTTTGGCAGTTTCTTGCAAATTATAGTCTTACTATAGAATCCAGCAATCATACTGCTTGGCATTTAGGCCAAAAAATTGAAGCCTTGTGTCCACACAAAAACCTGCACACAAATGTTTACAGCAGCTTTACCTCAAAACTTGGAAGTAACCAAGAGGTCTTTCAGTAGGTGGATGGATAAATAAATTGTAGCATACCCAGACAATGAAATATTACTCAGTGTTAAAGACAAATGAGCTATTGAGCCATAAAAAGACATGGAGGTACTTTAAGTGCCTATTACCAAGTGAAAGAACCCCACCTGAAAAGGCTACACACTGTCATGATACCAACTATATGACATTCTGGAAAAGGCAAAACTATGGAGATAGTAAATAGATCAGGGGTTGAGGGAAGGAAGACCTAAATAGAGCACAGATTATCTTTTAGGGCAGTGAAACTACTCCATACACATTATGGTGGATACATGTCATTATAAATTTTCCAAACGCAGAGAAGTTATACCACTAAGAGTGAACCCTCATAGAAACTACGAACTCTGAGTGATAATGATATGTCAATGCAGGTTCCTCAATTGTAACAAACACAACACTCTGGTGGGGGTTGTTTGATAATGGGTGAGAGTATGAATTTGTAAGACTAGGAGTTATATGGGAAATCCATACCTTCTGTTCAATTTTTCTGGGAACCTAAAAGTGCTCTAAAAAAAAGGTATATTTTTTAAAAATGTTACATACACAAAAAATTAAAAATAGATTTTACTTACATAAAAATGCAACTTAAAGAAACAACTGCCAAAGGTTTTCTATATTTTAGAAAAAGTCTTTTATTTCACACAAGTCAGAACATTATGACAAATATCTTTCCTTCCCTTTTTTTTTTTTTTAGAGCAGGAGAGATGGGGAGGGGGAAAGGGAGAGAATCTAAGCAGGCTCCACACCCAACACAGAGCTCAACATGGGGCTCAATTTCACAACCCTGAGATCATGACCTGACCTGAAACCAAGAGTCAGAAGCTTAACTGACTGAGCCACCTAGGCTCTACTACCTTTTTCTTTCTTGAGGTTAAACTCATTTTTAGAAGACCACTACCAAAAAAACATATTTATTATAATCAATGTAAGGATCTGATTTTTGGTAGCTCATCTTACTGTTGTTATTAATAAAATTAATATAGAAAGGCAAACTAGGGGTGCCTGGGTGGCTCAGTGGATTGGGCCTCTGCCTTCGACTCAGGTCATGATCCCACGGTCCTGGGATCGAGCCCCGAATAGGGCTCTCTGCTCGACAGGGAGCCTGCTTCTCCCTCTCTCTCTACCTGCCTCTCTGCCTACATGTGATCTCTGTCTGTCAAATAAATAAATAAAAATCTTTAAAAAAAAAAAAAAAAAGGCAAACTACTTAAAAGCAGCCCATTCAAAAGCAGTACCTTAAGGTAACTGTTTAGTAGGCGATTAGTCAACTGCCAGAAAAGGTTTAAGCTGTTTTTCTACTTTTACTATCACTACAAACCCACTTATATCAAAATCATTTCCAATGCTATGGCTCACCCTCTCATATTCTACACTGAAATGGCAAACGCTGCTGGTGACACCTCTTCCTTTGTCATACCAAAAACATACCAGTCACCATCTTTACTCCCCTTGTGAAGCATCTACCGTTTTGCCTCTTGCCTTCCTAATAAAATATAAGTTCTTAGTCTTATCTTCAGTATGTTCAATTACATGCTCTAATCTTGCACATGCAGCTACCATTCCATCCTGCTAGCATTCCAATCCCATCACTATGCTAGGCTTAGCCTCCATCATCAATATAATTAATTCATACTTTCCAGAGCAATCACATGGTTATATATGTACCATCATCTCTTCTCATTAACCTTTTCTTTTTAAATCCATTTCTAATATTCATTTCTCCCAGGAAGAGAATTCTTTTTAATGGCAGTGGCTGAAACAGATGAAAGATGCAGGACTAAATGAAGAAAAGCAAAACTATGTAACATAAGGAATTATACCAAGTGTAGGAGATTCCTTTCTAGTTATTAATTTTATAATCCTGGAAGATGCAGAAAAGTAAAGCAAATGTCAGTCTGTATACTATAAATTTTACCACAGAATACTTCTGCATTTGTTCAAATTTAAAAAGAGATGAAAGTGATGCTGACATGTCTAAGACTAGATACTTGGTATTTTCTGGCTTCAAATGTACCATGTATCAAAAAAAAGTAAGAGCCAGAACAAAGTCCTAATATATTAAACTTCTCTTCCCTTAAGAAAAATAAAGCAGTGAAGCAAACACAGGAGAGTTATTTTGTTGCAGACCTTCACTCATGAGATTGGTCCTTAGACAGAAATATAAAAATAAAAGCTCAGCTCATGGTCTGATTTAACAGACTAGGACCAGTAAAGGGCTAGTCCAGCTCTGATGTAGATGAGCTCGGTAGGAGAAGATCATCAAGAAAGATCTTAGCCTGAGCCCTCTGCTATCATTGTCATTACATGTATCCCATTTAGATGACAACCTGAGACAGTATAGCTCTGACTTGGCCTTTCCTGAAAGATGTACACACCCACAGAGAAGCCATGGTTCAGGAGTTATAAAAAGAGTTTCTCCCATAAGCCGCATCCATCTAGAGGAAAGGAATACATGTTCCATAAATGCTCCCCATTCCAAGACCTGATGTAGGAAAATAGGGAAATGACTAAGTTGGTGCCACTTCCTTCTTGATTCTCAACACCCAAATAAATAGAGTTCTATTCTTTTTTAAACGTCTGATGTTCTTTCAAACAATACAGATGGGTAGGAGGAACTAAAATAGCCTACATATTACTCAAACTAGACCAAATGCCAATCTAGCAACCTCTCGAAAAACACAGAAATGGACAGTAAGAAGAAGAAAGTGATTTTCTGTGTGGGTGTGAGTATATGTATGCCTTAGAACATAGATAAAGCTCCTAGGTAAACAACTAAATATCAAAGCAGCATCTAATGCACTGCACTAAAATACAGAAAAAAACTCAGACAAAAAAACGCAGCAATGCTGATGACCTAATTCAGTATTATAATGAGTAATTTATATAACCCTAATAATTTCAAAGGGACTTTATTAATTGCTTTAAAAAAACTAACGTAACCTCAACAAATCACACTTTTCTCCCTTTTTAAATTTTAGAACTAAAGAATTAAAATGCTCTTGATAAAATAACATACCTTAGCAATATAGTTTGAGATTAAAACACAGAAATGTATTTAAGTTTACATTACTAAAAAACACATAGATGCATGTGCACACACACATCTTGTGGTGGAATATCCTTTAAGATAAAATAATAAAAACAGGACACAGGGGTGCCTGGGTGGCTCGGTCTACCTTCAGCTCAGGTCATGATCTCTGGGTCCTGGGACAGAGCCCTGCATCGGGCTCCCTGCTCAGCCTGCAGTCTACTTCTTCCTCTCCCTCTGTACCTCCACCCTGCTCATGTGCAGGCTCTCTCTCTCAAATAAATAATATTTTATAAAAATAATTTTAAAAAGTAATCTAAAAACCCAAACATTCAATATGACACAGCAGTATCAATATTTTACCTAGATGAAACAGCTAAAATAAACAATTATTTTCATCAGAAAAAACATGATTGTATAAATACAATACTAATTTCAGTGAAGACTTTCCCATATACATAAAAGTACGTGTTTACTAAAAAGAACTTTGTGGGGCACCTGGGTGGCTCGGTGGGTTAAAGCCTCTGCCTTCTGCTCAGGTCAGATCCCAGGGTCCTGGGATTGAGCCATCTGGGGAGCCCGCTTCCCCCTCTCTCTTTCTGCCTGCCTCTCTGCCTACTTGTGATCTCCGTCCGTCAAATAAATAAAATCTTAAAAAAAAAAAAAAAGAACTTTGTAATGAGAACTTTGTAAGAACAGAAGAAAAAGTATGGGGCCCAGACTCACGTGTCAACTTTATTTCTAAAGAATAGGCAAATGGAATGATCTCCATAGCTGCCACAGGGGCTTATGAAGGGCAGCATCGTTGGCTTTTCTAAAAGTACTGTTTCCTGAATTAACTTCAAAGGCTTGTGTGGGGTAGCAAGTTTACTAATTCTCTCAGAAGCTGAGTACTATATTTCATTCCCAGCTACTGGGAAATTTATCCAACAATAAAATAGTTTAAATTAGCTAAATATGCTAAAACTCAAGAAGAAGACACTAATTGTGATCAAAAGTAACATGTTCAGAAGATCATTCTTTTGTAAAACAGAGATAAACAAGTGCTTAAACCTATAACTACTTCCCACTAGACCAGAGTCAGTTATGTGGAAATGCCACAGCTCCATATTTTAACTCCTTCTGTACTTGTCTTTCTCAATTCCCTTTAGTTGTCACACTAAATCGTTGCACTTTTGCTTTCTGTTCATATAGTATATCCTTAATAGTAAACCTCTACCTTTAACCTCTTTTAAATTACACTATTTTAAAGTTAAATAAAACCTACTCCTTAAACTGTCCTTCACTATTTCACAACAAATTGTTTTTAAATAAGATGTGTTGATGATGGCCAAGTTATATGAAATCATAAACCACTTAGGCAGTGCTGGCTTATCTTTTTCATTAACAAATTTCTTTTAAACATGGCTACTTAGGGGCACCTGGGTGGCTTGGTCAGTTGGGTGGCTGACTCTTGATTTCAGGTCAGGTCTTAGGGTCCTGAGATCTTAGGGTGATCTTAGGGTCCTGAGATCAGGCCCCTGCCTGGCTCCACTCTCAGGGGGAGTCTGCTTGAGGTTTCTCTCTCTTCTCTCCCTCTGCTCCTCCCCCTGCTCATGTTCTCTCTAAAATAAATAAATCTTGGCGGGGGGTGGGGTGGGGGGGGAACATGGTCATATATTTACTGACACATCATGAGGCCTAAGAAAAAATGTCTGAAAGAAACTAACAGAGTCACTAACTCCCTTTTGTAAAACTACTTAGAGAATAATATGGCTATACCCTGCCTTCCCAAACCACTCTTTTTCTTACTCTCTTCTAATTTCCACTTACCCTTCAAAACCCAGGTCACATATGGCCTCCTACAGCAAATTCTCCTTGGTCATTCCTTCCCAGCCATGATCGAACACTATCCCTCACCCCTATATAACAATCTCATAAACGCCTATGATTTCCTTCAGAACAACATAATTCTTGAATCAAAGGAAAGGGGAAAAGAATCCCAAGCAGTCAAGCAAGGTCCATGCCTAGGCCCAGTGCAGGGGCTAGATCTCACAACCCTAAGATCAAAACCTGAGCTGAAATCAAGAGTCAGATGCTGAACCAGTTAAGCCACCCAGGCACTCTGTGAACAGGAATTTTAAATAAGGTCAAATAAACCTTAACATATAAATTTAAGCCAATATACTAGATTTTAGTTAATCAGTACTCCCCATACTGGACCACATGTTTCTTGAGACTAGAGGCTCGTTGATATATGGATACCTAGTCAGCAACACTAACCAGAACAGACTAGCATCTCAAACACTGGCTATTGGGACTCCTATATCAGTACCCCACAAACATGGACTTACTTGTACCTCTAGAAACACAGGGCAACCAGATATTCCCTAAATCCAAGATTAATATCTCCATGACTCTGCTCATGCTATTACCTACTATATGGAATCTTGTTTCATCTTCCTATTATTTACTTCATGGGTCCTCTATTGCCTTCAAAACCCCCCACCTGAAAAAAACACAGCTCATTTCATGACCTTTTATCATCCTTCAAGGCTCAGCAACCTGTCACAACCTCTGTAATGTCTGTCCAGCTTGCTTCTGTCAAAATTACCTCTGCAAACATCCACTGAAGTGTTTAATAAAATGCAACTCATATCAGGGTCTAATCACAGGCAAAGACCAGTCTCCTCAACTAAAGCAAAGCTCCCTTGGACCAAGTTATTTATCTTCATTCATTACCTGTCACCCCTCCTCCCCTCCTCCCCTCAAAAATTTTATAAGCACTCCATAAATGTATTTAAGATAAATGCATAGCTAACCATTCCATAGCATAATAGTATAAAATGTAAACTAATGCTAATTGTTCTACAATCAAAATGTGAATAAACAGAATAGCATCTTATTGACATTTTTAAATTCATAAAGTTTTAGTGTCTTTAAAAATCAGCTTATTTTATTAAGAAACAGTAACTTAAAAAAATAAGAAACAGTAATTTTTAAGGTTCACCTGACTTTATAAAAACACATTATGTAGTAAACTGAACTACAAGAGTCCTCCCAAAGAATTTGTTTATGTCTCTCTTCTCATGACAATTAAATACTACTTTTTTTTATTTTTTATTATTTTTTATTTTTTTATAAACATATAATATATTTTTATCCCCAGGGGTACAGGTCTGTGAATCGCCAGGTTTACACACTTCACAGCACTCACCATAGCACATACCCTCCCCAATGTCCATAACCCCACCCCCCCCGACCCCCCTCCCCCCACCAACCCTCATTTTTTTTTGTGAGATTAAGAGTCACTTATGGTTTGTCTCCCTCCCAATCCCATCTTGTTTCATTTACTCTTCTCCTACCCCCTTAACCCCC
>NW_019154123.1:6196319-6327687 GCF_002288905.1 Enhydra lutris kenyoni
ATCTTCCCGTCGCTTTGGATTCACTTCTCCGCCAGTCCTACCTTTCAGAAAGTGGTTGATTTTCTGTTTCTAGAGTTGTTGTTCTTCTTCTCTTCGATCTCCCGTTGGATTTGTAGGTGTTTGCAATCTTTAGATAAGTTATTTAGCTGATCTCCCACTACCTGAAGTAGTCTCAGCCTGCTACTTCTCTGCCATCTTGACTCCTCTCTAAATACTACTTTTTATTTATGCTGGCATTTTCTTGAGAACAAGATCTTCTGAAAAATATAAATTCTACATTTAAATTTTAAAATTAGTATGACACTATTTCACAGAGACCAGAAAAGAGGAAAGGAAGTTATCTATAACTTCATTACTCCAATGCAAGGATTACAAATTTTTCTTCCTTTCCAAAATTTTTTAAGATTTTATTTATTTCTTTGAGAGAGAAAGAGAGAGAGAGACACACACATGGGGGAGAGGGGAGAGGAAGAAGGACAAGCAGAGTCCCTGACAAGCACAGAGCCTAATAGAGAACTCAATCCCAGGACCCTGAGAACATGACTGGAGCTGAAGTCAGGTGCTTTACTGTTTGAGCCACCCAAGACCCCCTAAAATTTTTAATATTTATATTTTATAAACTTATAACCATATATTACATATAATATAGCTTACTCTTTTTATATAGATCTCTTCACATTGCTATATACTTTGTCCACTTATTTTTGTAGAATACGTAACCATCCAATGAAAGGATTAACCATAATTTAACTATCTCTCTTCATATAATATTGTCTATGTTCACATTTTCACTGTTATACATATTAGTCTTTACTTTTAATTATTTCCCATAAGCTAGAATTCATGTTAAATTACTGAATTAAAGGTTATGGACAACATTTCTATTGCTACTGAAATACAGTGCCAACAAAAGGCTTCAAGGGGAGCTGTATCTTTCATGGTCCTCCAGCAACATCATTTCATCAGCACTGTGTATGACTCCTTCTTGTTTAAAATCACATTTCTTAGATTCCTAGCAAGTTTAAACATTTTCCATATGCCTATTTACTAAGCCTATTTCCTTTGTGAACCTTGTTTTTATACTTTATATGCCCATCACGGTTTTCTTACTGGTTTGTCATCCTCTGCCTGTCTCATTTACTGTGAATACATTTTCTAGTTGTTATTTACCCCCATGGGAGTATTTTTTCCTCCCTCTCCACCAATACACACTTTTTTAAGCACCGTAGTTTGGAATTTAGTCAAACTACTTCTTTTTTCTATTTCTTCCATCACTTCTATAAGGAATCCCCAAAACCACTTTACTCCTAGTTTTATTTTTCTACTTAACCCTCTAAATCATGGGTAAGGAATATGTCATCTCTGCATGCCTTCACAGAACCTTTCTCTTTAATATTCCTGATCGAGAGATAAATTGCAAAAAAAATACTACCATTATTGTAATTTTAAGTGTCTGTATAGACTATTCAGCCAATCGATATATACAAAAGAGTGAAATAATACTCTAAAAGAAAAGACAATGGCACAGAATTGGTTTGTTTCTTTCTATTGTAAGAATATAAATCATAACGTTTAAGAAAATCTGTTTTTGCTGACAAACCCAATTTAATGTCCATAATTAAGTCATACAAATTCTTTTTTGCATATATAACCTACAGAGTAGCAATCTGGATAATACTGTGTTATTCATTTTCGGAAGTCATAGTCCTTAGATCTGTTACTCACAGAGTTCTATACTGTGGAAAGAAGCATTATTGAATAATTTATTACAATTCACACCGTAACACTGCTATATAATAATTCACAGACACAACACAACCACTTTTATTATAATGATGCCTTGGTAGTTTGTTTGGCAAGGTTTTTTGTCAGTCATCAACTATTCAACAGAAAAATATATTAAGTCTACACAATTTATAGATTTAACAACCAAAATATTGCCTAGTAAAAAGCAGACAAGTTTTATTCCTCTTTTCCAGCTTGAGTAACTGCAATTTTACTTTGTTGCAGAGAAACAGTCAATCAGGCCAAAAGGCTTACTACAATCAAAAACATAATACGTGTGCCCCTTTGAATTATAGCACATTTATGCACAGTACCTGTCAATATAATTTGCATTTGAAACCTATGAAGACATTGTTAAAATGACAGCTGTGGAAATTAATCTGAGTGGCGAGAATGGCAGCACAGGCTTTATTTCACTCTAATGGTTACAGCTTTTACCTATAAATGTATGACTATGGCAAATAATTACTGGTAACCCTATCCTGTGTATTTTGGGAAAGTTGTACCTCCTGATACATAAATAGTCCAGAGAGATAATGGAAAACATGTAGGCATATTGTTTTCATATACAACTGACCCTTCGATGATACAGATTTGAACTGTGCAGGTCCACCTATAACATGGATTTTTTTTTTTTCAGTAAATACAGTGCAGTACTGTAAATGTAATTTCTTTTCCTTATGATTTACTTAATAACATTTTTCTCTAGCTTCCTTTATTGTGAGAAAGCAGTATAGAATACACGTAACACACAAAACATGCATTACTTGACTATGTTATTGGTAAGGCTTCCAGTCAACAGCAGGAGGTCAGGAGTTTTGGGGGAGTAAAAAATTACATAGATCTTTCAACTGCATGGGGGGGTGGTGCTCCTAACCTTCTGTGTTGTTCAATTTTCCACTATGTGGATTTTATGGTTTAATTATGTAATTCTAATTTACGTTAATAATTAATTGCTTTAAAATAATTTACTATTACCTATTTAAGAAAATAAATTTAAGAGGGTTGCCTGGACGGCTCAGTTGGTTGGGCTCCCGACTCCTGGTTTCAGCTTGGGTCTTGATCTTGGGGCCTTGGGATCAAGCCCCATGTCGGGCTCCCCGTCAGCAAAGTCTGTTAGAGAGTCTCTCCCCCTCCCTCTGATTCCCAGCCCACTCCCTGTCCCCCACTCACACAAACTCACTCTCTCAAATAAAATCTTTTTTTTAAAAATTGAGATAAGCTTCTTTAACAACAAATAAATGTAGAAGGTACATGATTTGCATGAAGCCATCAACTCTTTCTTTTCATGAAGTATAGTTAACATACATTATTTTATTAGTTTCAGGCTACAACAGTGATTCAACACCTATATACATTTCAAAATACACATTCAGTATAGTCACCATACAAAATTATTACATTATTATTGACTATATTCTCTATGTTGTACTTTTTAAACCAGGGACTTGACTTTATAACCACAAGTTTGTATGTCTTAATCCCCTTTACCTATCTCACCCATTGCCCCACAGCTCTCCCCTCTGGCAACCACTACAGTGTTTTGTATTTATGAGGCGGTTTCTGTTTTTGTTATTTTGTTTTTTAAATTTCACACACAAATGTGAAATCATATGGTATTTCTCTTTCTCTTACTCACTTCACTTAGCATAATACACTCTACATCCATCCATGTTACAAAAGGTAAGATTTCATCTTTTTTTAAAGGCTGAATCATATTCTATTGTATATATACCACTTTTCCATTATCTATTCACCTATCGATAAACACTCAGGTTGTTCCCACATCTTGGTTATTGATATAATGTTGCAATAAACATAGGGGTTCATATATATATATTTTTTAAAGAATTTATTTATTTGACAGAGAGAGATCACAAGTAGACCGAGAGGTATAGGCAGAGAGAGAGAGGGAAGCAGGCTCCCTGCTGAGCAGAGAGCCCGATGCAGGACTCGATCCCAGGAGCCTGAGATCATGACCTAAGCCAAAGGCAGCGGCTTAACCCACTGAGCCACCCAGGCGCCCCAGGGGCTCATATATCTTGAGGCCTGTTTTATTATAAACTTAACAACAGTTTTTGCTGTATCCTAAAGGTTTTCTGAACTGTTGTGTTTCCATTTTCATTTGTCTCCAGGTGTTTTTTATTTCCTCTTTGATTTCTTTGTTGGCCTACTGGCTCTTTAGTAGCATGTTGTTTAGTCTCCATGTGTTTGTATTTTTTCCAGTTTTCTTCTTGCAACTGATTTCT
Source organism: Enhydra lutris kenyoni (assembly GCF_002288905.1). NCBI lineage: Eukaryota > Metazoa > Chordata > Mammalia > Carnivora > Mustelidae > Enhydra > Enhydra lutris. The sequence goes on from NW_019154123.1 coordinate 6,200,354, forward strand.
AATTTCATACTGTCACTGTTGGAAAGATGCTTGATAGAATTTCAATCTTCTTAAATTTATCAAGACCTGTTCTGTGGCCTAACATTTGATCTACCCTAGAGAATGTTCCATGTGCACTTGAAAAGAATGCACATTCTGCTGTATCTGGATGGAATGTTCTATACATATCTATTAAACCCACCCGGTCTAATGTGTCATCCAAAGTCATTGTTTCCTTATTGATTTTCTGTCTGGATGATCTATTCATGCATGTAAGTTGGGTGGTAAAATCACCTATTACTGTATTATTGCCAATTTCTCCTTTTATGTCTGTTAATAATTTGTTTTATATAGTTAGGTGCTCCTAAGTTGGGTGCATATTTACATTATATGCTCTTATTGGATGGATCCCTTTATCATTATGTAACACCCTTGTCTCTTTTTACACTGTTTTAAAGGGTTTTTTTTTTTTTTTTTGCCTTATACAAGTTTTGCCACCCTGCCTTTTTTTTCCCCCCACTTTCTTTTACATGAAATATCTTTTTCCATCTCTACAATCTGTCTGTATGTGTCTCTGGGTCTGAAGTGAGTCTCTTGCAGACTGCATATAGATCAAGATTTTTTTTTTTTAATCTGCTTAGTCACCCTATGTCTTTTTTTTTCTTTCTTTTTTTTTTTTTTAAAGATTTTATTTATTTATTTGACAGAGATCACAAGTAGGCAGAGAGGCAGGCAGAGAGAGAGAAGGGGGAAGCAGGCTCCCCGCCAAGCAGAGAGCCCGATGTGGGACTCGATCCCAGGACCCTGAGATCATGACCTGAGCCGAAGGCAGCAGCTTAACTCACTGAGCCACCCAGGCACCCAACCTATGTCTTTTGAATGGAGCATTTACTTCATTTACATTTAAAGTAAATATTGATAGGTATGTCTTTATTGTTTTTATGTTAATTATTTTATGGCTGTTTGTCTAAGATGTTCTCTGTTCCTTTCTTCTTCTTTTGCTCTCTTCTTCCCTTATAATTTGACGAGTTTCCTTAATGTTATGCCTGGACTCCCTTCTCTTTATTTTTTATGTATCTATTATAGGATCTTGGTTACCATGAGGTTCATATATAACATCCCATATATACAGCAGTCTATATTAAGTTGGTGGTTGCTTAAGTTCAAACACATTCTAAAAGCATTAGATTTTTACTACCCTGTCCACATCTTTTGTATATATTGTCATATTTTACATCTTTTATTTTGTGTATCCCTTAACAAGTTTTTGTTGATTTTACTACTTGTGTCCTTCAACCTTCATACTAGCTTTAAAAGTGATGGTAAAAGTGATTCCTTTACTATATGTTTACTATAATTACCAGTGAAATTTATCCTTTCATAATTTCCTTACTTCTAGTTATAGCCTTTTTTTTCCTACTTAAAGAAGTCCCTTTTATATTTCTTGCAAGTTTAGGTTATGCTGCTGCTATTGTAGTTTAAGTTTAGTGGTGAGGAACTCCTTTAATTTTTATCTGGAAACTCTTTCTCTCCTTCAATTCTGAATAATATCCTTTCTGGGTAGAGTATTCCTGGTTGTAGGTTTTTTCCTTTCATTTTAGAATATAACATATCACTCCATTCTGGCCTACAAAGTTTTTGAAAAAAAAAATAAATTGATAACCTTACTGGGTTTCCTTTATACCTAACTACTTGCTTTTCTCTTGCTGCTTTGAAGATTCTCGTATCTTTAATTTTTGATGTTTTAGTTTTCCCATGTCTTGGTGCAGGCCTTCTTGGGTTCATCTTATTTGGAGCTCTCTGCACCTTCTGGACCTGCATGTCTGCTTCCCTCTCCAGATTAGTTAAGTTTTTAGCTATTATTTCTTCAAATAACTTTTCTGCCTCTTTCTCTGTCTCTTCTTCCTCTGAGGCCCTTATAATGTAAATGTTAGTATGCTGGTGTTGTCCCAGAAGCCCCTAACCTATCCTAAAATTTTCTTATTTTCTTTTTTTCCCTTCTTTTTTGCTGTTTAGCTTGGGTGCTTCCCACTACCCTGTATTCCAAATATCTGTTCTTCTGCATGCTCTAATCTGCTGTTGATTCCCTCTAGTGTATTTTTCATTTTAGTTACTGTATCCTTCAGCTCTAATTGGTTCTTTTTTATATTTTCTCTCTGAGTTTATTCACTCTTCTCTCAAGTCTGGTGAACATCTTTATGACCATTACCTTGAACTCTTTTTCAGGTAGACTGCTTACCTCTCTTTCATTTTTGTCTTGTTTTTTCGTTTGGGACATATTCCTCTGTCTCACTTTGTCTGACTCTCTGTTTCTAAATATTAGGTAGGTCAGGTACATCTCCTGATCTTAAAAGCAGTGGCTCTATGTAGAAGGTGTTCTGTGGTACTCAGGAGCACAATCTCCCCCCTGTCACCAGAACCAGGCACTGGAGAGGGTCCCCTGTATGGACTGCATTGCACCCTCCTGTTCTGATTGTACTGCTAATGCCACAGGCATTTGGTGGGTGGGCTGGACCTCAGCCTGGCTGTCTGCAATGGCCAGCCAAAACTGTTGGGGTACAATGGTGAGCAGGTACGGCTGGCTGAGAGGCCCAGCTATAGCTGCTGCACACGTGATGGCCTGTGGGGCTAGCCCACAGCGCAGGAGCTGAGGAGTATCAGAGAGTGGTGCTGGCTCCCCCACCACCCTAGGAAGCAGGTGGTCTGGAGGGGCACCAGTCCCAGCTGGGACCACCCACCAGGTGTGGCAGGGTGGTATTTGCTTTGAGGGGATACTTATCCCCATGAAGGCCACTGCCAGCTGAGGTGCTTTGGTGGGGTGTCTGCTGTGACAGAAGGGTTAGGTGGAACATGTCTGCAGGGGAACACGAGGGAAGGGTGAGCAGTGCCAACAAGATAGATGGAGATTGTTAGGACTAACCCCCACCAGTGTCCAGCCACCTAGGATAAAGGAAGGCAAGAAAAATAGCACCTGCCAGCACTTACGATCCTAAGGAACATTCATGATCCTAAGGAACGCTCCTACAGATCCTTGCACCTCTAGCACACACACTAAAATTAGTCAGTAAATCTCCTTCACATACAACCCAGGCACTTTTCAAACTACTACTTCTGAGCTGAGTGGACTACTTCTTCTAGTCCACTAAATGATACAGCACATTGTTTAAGTGTGCTTTAAGTCTTGGTTTCTTGCAGCCCTCCAGTAACCCTGGGGTTATGTCACTGAATTTTAAAGCCAAACATTAGTGGGGCTTATCTTGCCAATGCAGATCCCTAGGGGTAGGGGGTACTTGATCCCCTACGACCTCAGGGAGGACCTCCAAGAGTCCCTGTGATATCCCTCCCACCTGTGGGTTGCCACACTGGTGGTTTGGTCCCCAACCACATCTCTACTTCTTCTACCATTCTCAGTGTGGCTTCCACTTTATGTCTTCAGCTGTGGAAGATCTGTTCTGCTGTTACAGGTCTTTTGTAGGATGAGCTACATTACATGTAACTGTTGCCTCATGGTGTGTCTGTGGGAGGAAGTGAGCCCAGGATCGAGTCCCGCATTGGGCTCCTTGCTCAGTGGGGAGCCTGCTTCTCCCTCTGCCTCTGCCTGCCACTCTGTCTGCCTGTGCTCACTCTCTCTGACAGATAAATAAATAAAATCTTTAAAAAAAATAAAATAAAACAAAAAATAAATAAAATATAAAACTGAACAGCAAACCTAGAGAACAATGGTTCTTTATCTTAGGGGCAAAGGGTGGAGGTCATCAAAAATCCAAAGATCCTTCCCCAGATTGCCACATGCACATGAACAATTTTACCTATAATTTCAGGGGGTGAAGCTGATACATAGAGAATGGATTTAAAACTCTGGCCGCAGAGAACTAGAAAAGAAATTATCCATTGAAAAGCCTAGGCTAATAAAGTTACTATAATTAAAATGAAATATAATTCCAAACTTCCTTGCAGCCAAAGCAAATAAAAAGCACAATGGGCTAAATAATTCTCAATAGCTAATAGAAGGAAGTGTGCCAGATCATAAGGGAAATCTGTCTGAAACTAAATCCTTAAAGAACTTGTCATATGAATTCTTATAAAGGAAATACTGAACATTATATAAGACAATGTATTCAAAAATATTTTGGAGATGAAGAAATATTTTTCACTGATAAAACCTAAGGGAATGATATAGGTTTCCCCCATTATCCAAAGTAGAGCATTCCTATGAAAACTTTTGCAAGCTGAAATGATGTAAAGTAAAGAGCAATTACCATTAATTTATATAGAAAAACTGTTGAGTGTTCCTAGACCCTCCCCCCAAAAAAACCTCTCCTAAACTTTTCTGATACCTTATGACATACCCTGCTAACAGATGCATGAAATAAATTGAAATAAAACACAGATGCTCACAGACACAGTTCAAAGCTATGGCAACTTGATGCTGAGTATAGTTCCCAGGAAGAAGTTTGGTGGAGCCTCTATCCCTGCTGGGGTGCATCCTGCTTCTATAAGGGCTCAATGCAAAACAAACACTGAATGCTGTTTTTGCTTTTCAACTTTTTTCATTAAAGCAAAAATCCTCTTCAGATTTCTACTAGTAAAAACAGGTACTTTCTTTCATAAAAGTGAAATTGCATAATACAAACTTTCAAATGGTGGGGAGGATGGATACCTGTACTAAAATATAGGACTAACTAGCTTTCTGATGATCTACTCTAATTTAAGGTTAGAGATGAGGTTATGACCACTCTCCAGTTTCATGCGAATCACGGCCTCTGGTAAAAATGAGGAAATTTTTGCTGACCTAGTCTCAGAATCCTCAAAGCAGCAACTTTCCATAAATTGGAGTAGATACTTGAAACCTTTATATGTGACACAAGAATGTAAGAGAGAATCAAGAATCAGAAGGGAAGCACATTAAGAATATAAGAAATCGAGCCAGTCTGATTTTGAATCCTGACTCATCTACTTTAATAGCTGTGTGCTTTTCTAATTGTGACTATACTGTAGGTTCTCATCTGCAAGGTTGTCATAACAACAGTCCTTACTCTCAATAGAACTGTTGAGAATCAAATGAGTTTATATAAAGCACCCAGAACAGTGTTTATTGACCCACCTACAATTGTGAAGGTTAAATAGCCATTAAACAGGGTCTGAAATGTAACTTATTAGTTACTAGGCAATCCCTCAAGAATATATATTTTTAAAACTTTAAGTTAATATTAAAGCCTTTTTAACTATCAAATTCAATTAAAATGACCAGCTTTTTACTTAATGTAGATACTTACTGTCGAGATCACTAGAATACCTCATCTTGGCTAATTAACTACAACCATCCTGAATCAATTCCTTGCCTCCCACTTGTTCTCTGTGGCCAAAATTTTAGGAAGTTGTAAAATAAATTAAGCAACCTTTATAGAAAATGGATTGATTAAAGAATTATTTCTCTGTATCTATCTTACTGAATGTTCAGTATTAATATATATATATATGTATACATATATATATGTATGTATATATGTATATATATGTATATATATATGTATAAATACTGAACATTCAGTAAGATAGATACTCTCTCTTGCACTCTCTCTCTCAAATATATATATATATTTGAGAGAGAGAGTGCAAGGAGAGGACCAAAGGGTAAGGGAGAACAACTCAAGCTGATTGCACACAGAGCACGGAGCCTGACTCCACAACCCTGAGATACTTAACCAACTGCGCCACCCAGGCGCCCAGAATGTTCAGTATTTTGCAAAGCCATTTGTTGTCAAATGTTTCCATTTGCTTCAGCTCTGTTGATCTAGTTCATCTTTAATTTATGTGAAAGTACAGCAATGTTACATCTTACTTCACCTTACTTCATTAGGTTCTAAAGTCATTATAAAAGGCAAAAATTGCAGAGTCAAAATTAAAATAACCTCTGAATACCTCTCAAGTCAGCCTATACAGTATCATCGCTCAGTAAGGCCAAAAAAGCCAGTTTTTCTCTAGCACTGTTCAGATACGTATCCATTCAGCTGAATACTAGATGAAGTAGCTAATCCTTTCAAGAAAGACCAGACATAATCAAGAACTGAAAGAACATCTTCCAATTCTCACTGAGAAACTCACATTCACTGATCAGAAAGACAGGAATGGCTGAATGACTCCCCTATACTCTTTTATTTCCCCCAGGCACATTCCCCTCCTTCTTTAAGGGACACTAAGTATACATAGTTGAATTACAGAAGTTAAAACAAGATGTAATGCATGTGAGAGAATAGCTGCACTAAAAATTCTAAAAGTGGTTCTGATGCCAGGCAACTTCAGTGTTTATGTCTTACATATTAATTGTATAACGTGGCACAGTCTTATTTGAGGTTTCCATATGCAAGCTGATCAGAAGATGGTTTTGTGTTGAATGCTCTAAATTTTTTTTATAGATTTTATTTATTTATTTGACAGACAGAGATCACAAGTAGGCAGAGGCAGGCAGAGAGAGAGGAGGAAGCAGGCTCCCCGCTGAGCAAAGAGCCTGAAGTGGGGCTCGATGCCAGGACCCTGGGATCATGACCAGAGCTGAAGGCAGAGACTTTAACCCACTGAGCCCCCAGGTGCCCCAAATGCTCTAAATTTTTAATTTTCCATTTGGCAGGCAGAACTCATATTCTGTGGAACAATTTGAAAATTCACCTGTTCCTCTTAATTCCTTCCTTCCATCAGGGATTATACTGGGGAATTATTTTGCAGCCTTAGAGAAATTCCTTTCCCATCTATAAAACAAAGAGGAACACTAGTGAGGATATGGAGTAATTCAGACCATGTTGCCTCATGACGATTCCCATATTCAAAGAGATTCAGATGTCTGTCATTAAGGCAATCAGCTGATCGAAGCATCTACAGAAATGTGTGAAGCTGGGGTATATCAGGCCAATCAATAATTGCTTATTTGATTAAAAAAAGTATTCAACTACAAAGAAAAGGGCAACGCGATGTATAAAGAGAAATGAAGATAAAAAAAGAATTGGGAACTGGAGGCAAAAATATACTTGCTTGGCATTCTACTAAAGCTTTATGCTTTTAGCTTTATGCTAATCAAAATTTTTACGTGGCAATACTATCCTTTTAAAATACAACATTAAGGGGGCACCTGGGTGGCTCAGTGGGTTAAAGCCTCTGCCTTCAGCTCAGGTCATGATCCCAGGGTCCTGAGATTGAGCCCCACATCAGGCTCTCTGCTCGGCGGGGAGCCTGCTTCCCCCACTCTCTCTCTGCCTGCCTCTCTGCCTACTTGTGATCTCTCTCTGTCAAATAAATAAATAAAATCTTAAAAATAAAATACAACACTAAGATTTTTACAACTTAGAGTTGCTATTTGGGTAAAAGACAAAAAAACAAAATGAACTTACAAGTGACTTTTTACAAGTTATGGTTTCTCTTTAGTAAAAGGGGGAGGGAAGGAAGGAGTAAATATCAGTAGAATTATTTTAGAAATTAATTTCTGGGGGAGAGGTGCAGTGAAAAGAGCCTTTGCAAATAAGCCTATAAATTCAGCCCACCTTCAACAAAATGCTTTTTCAATACTCTGTGAAAGAACTCTTCTTTAGGCCCAAGTGTCTCTGCTTAAAAAATTATATATTCATTGATATAATATGTAACCAAACTATATTCTGATTTAAATATCAGATAGTAATTAGATACTACAGTAAATGAACAATAATATAAAGCTAGTCAAGTTTTATAATATTTCAGCAAATAAATTATTTTACTTTTTATATTCTTTGGGAACTGGCTTTTTTGAAAAAAGTAAAAAGAATAAAGAGTCTAGAAGGCTTCCTCTGTGGTTATTTTTCACTTAATAAATAGTGACCGGGGACACCTGGGTGGCTCAGTAGGTTAAGCATCTGCCTTCAGCTCAGGTCATGATCCCCGGGTCCTAGGACTGAGCCACATCAGGCTCCCTTGCTCAGTGGAGAGTTGGCTTTTCCCTCTCCCTCTGCCTGCTGCTCCCCCTGCTTGTGCTCTCCCACTGTCTCTGTCAAATAAATGAGTAAAATCTTTTACAAAAAAAAAAAAAAACAAATAAAAAATAAGTAGTAACTTAGGAGTGCCTGGGTGGCTCAGTCAGTAGAGTGTCTACCTTTGGATCAGGTCATGATTCTCGAGTCCCGGGATCCAGACCTATTTCGAGCTCTTCTCCCTCTCCCTCTGCCCCCCACCCACTTGTTTTCTCTCTCTCAAATATATAAAATCTTTAAAAATAATAAGTAGTGACTGAATGCCTAGTAAATGCCAGGCAATTATCCAGGTGCTTTTTTAGGCACTCTCATGTAATTCTTGGGGAAGACACACATTACCACTATGGTTTAAAAAGAATAAAAGATTTAATAAAATGCTTCATTTTAATTGATTATAACCAGGTAGTCTATGCTCAAAATTCACTTTATGGCCTATTTCGAACAACTTGTGGGTAGACACTCGCCTGAAGCTTCTTGCTCCTCCTTTTGAAATCTGCCTTTTATTTATCCATTCATCCATTCATTTAACTATAATCACCCAACCATGCATATAACCGTTGGGGAGTAGAATGAAAGATGTTAGGGCATCTGGGTGGCTCAGTGGGTTAAGCCTCTGTCTTGGGCTCAGATCATGATCTCAGGGTCCTGGGATAAAGCCCCACATCAGGCTCTCTGCTCAGCAGGGAATCTGCTTCCCCCCTCTCTCTCTGCCTCTGCCTACTTGTGACCTCTCTCTCTGTCAAATAAATAAATAAAATCTTTAAAAAAAAATGAAAGATGTTCTTATGTAAATATGCAAAGACAGATCCTGAATTTAAAGAGGCAAGGTTTTTCCTCACTTTAGAAAGGTCAAAAAGGAAAAAACCAAGTACGTGGTAGATCTAATGAAAGGTATAAGGTGTTTAAATAACAGATATGCAAGTGCCCTTTAAAACAGTAAAACTCTATTCTAATGTAATACATAATTACTAAACAAAACTGCTTGATTACTATGATGACTTCAATAATTCATGTTATTTTCATGGTATCAAGAGTCCTCTGCTAACCTGAATTGGTACACTTAAGAATCACCTAAGGCCTGTAATACTTTTCTTTGATAAGTTTAGTTGTAGCATTTAAAGATGTTCAATACTCTGTGCCAGTTCAGTCAAGTCACAAAAAATTATATCCTGTGAGGCTTTCTAGTAATTTATTATGATTTAGTAAAAAGAAAATGGGATTTAAACAATTTAGAGAGGGGGGCCTGGGTGGCTCAGTCGGTTAAGCATTTGCCTTTGGCTCAAGTCATGATCCTAAGGTTGTAGGATCGAGACCTGCATCAGGCTCCCTGCTCAGCAAAGAGCCTGCTTCTCCCTCTCCCTCTGCCTGCTACTCCCCCTGCTCGTGCTCACACTCTCTCTGTCAAATAAATTTTTTAAATCTTGAAAAAAAAACCTTTTTAAAAAAATTTGGCATTCTAGTTTCTATTATCTGAAAAATGTTAAGCAGGCACTTACAAATTCAGGAACCACCCATCAAAGGCATTACTACCACTGGCCAGCCTCACACATTACTATGTTATTTACTAATCTTCTCTGTATGTTTTCCTCTTGGAAGCATTGTTCTAGTACTCAGCTATAATAAACAAACCCAGTATAGTTAATTACGCTGCTGCACAAACAATAAAAAGTTGGCCCTTTTCCACTTTGTAAAAATCTTCATTAAGGAAGCTAATGAACACCGATACTGAAAAGTCCACTGCACAGATATATAACTTATTATAAAGGAAATTATATTAGAAAATATACAGAAAGCTAGACACTAGTCAGTCTTTAAATACAAATAATATATGCAAATATAAATTTGTTAACATATAGTGACAATTACTAAGTGTCACTGAATCTTTCTTGGTTAAAATTTCTGTACAAGGCATATTTATCTTCAAGTTTCTATGTTAAAAAAACTAACAATGTTTAAAATATCTCCCATGTAACAATTCACATTTTGTTTTTTCCATTTAAAACTCAGGGTATGTTTTTTCCACCTATTAAAGCCTCCCTTAATAGATTAATAAGATTAGATTAAATGAGATTAAATGCTGCTCAGGTTTAAGAAAAAACAAACAAACAACACCCTTTGGTATGAGAAGGAAAAAATCATCAGGGATGTGTCACTGATACACAGGGGCAGCTAAAATATCAAGTGAAAATGAATGAATATGCAGGCTAAAAAAAGTCCTGAAGCATCATAATTTCCATATAAAAGGTAAAATATTGGGATGCCTGGGTTGCTCATTCAAGTTAAGTGTCTGATTCTTGATTCAGCTCAGGTCATGATCAGGGTCATGAGATGGAGATGAGGTGTTTAGGGCTACATGCTCAGTGCTGAGTCGGCTTGAGATACTCTCTCTCAGGCTCCCTCTGCCCATTCCCCCACTTGGTCTCTCTAAATCAGTCAATAAAATATTTTTTAATGTAAATATTCTCTAAATTGGCGTCAGATGGAACAAGATTTGCTACATCCTTTTTAAGAATTTTAAAGAGGACTATTTGATTATAAAAATTCATCATTAAAGCCCTAAGGCCAAGAAAAAGAAATATTAGTTGTAGACAACTGATTTTAAATTTTCAAAATATCACAGAGCTATTCCGAAGTTCAATCTAACCAATGTTTGCAAATAGGCTATGAATTTGCCAAAATGATTATACGTATACTAATGACAGAACAATTTTTTGCTGTGCCACAAAGTGGTATTATTTTGAACGTTAAATAAATTATTTTCTTAAAGCCATAACAACCAAATGAGTATATGATGCTTTTCAGAGAAAACTCAGAATATCAAATATGAAATAAAAAGTCAGAGAAAAGCTGCGGGACGCAGGTCAACATCCAGGATAAAGGGCCCAATATTTGAAGTCTGATAGGAAATCTGAGGCTCAGAGATTGAACAAACATATTCAGAAATTTGACACTGTAATACCTGCCATTACAGAACCGCTGGGAGCCTAAAGAGATGAAGATGAGACCTGATACAAAAATAAGCACTCAACAAAGGATGATATTTTAAAACTGTCCATATTACTGTCTCTAGAACAGACAAAGAATTTTGCTCACCAAAAAATCAAACAACTAGAAGAGTGTCCTTTGAAGGTTTTCTTTGCAGTTCCCTTTGTTTAAACTTCAATAGTTATTTGATCTTCTTTATATTTCCATTCAGTATAACTATTTTCAGGCAAAGCAGTTATGGCAAGTTATAAGAAACTTGGGAGGTTTTAATTGCTTTTATTAACCAATTTATTAGCCTAATAACACTTTAATGGCAATAATTCAATTTTTCTCAGAAAGACTTGCAAGTTAGTAGAATGTACTCCTTCACTCCTCAATAAGATAATTATCCTTGATATCCACCTGCAAAGTGCTCCATAGTGTCAATAGAATGAAATGATCACCTTCTAAATCATAAAGAACCTAGTAAAATGGTGAAGGCTGTCATTCCATGACATTTGTATTCACAAGCAAAGAGTGTAGAAACAATTTCAAACACATTTCCATAAACTCAACAAATAGTCTTTCTGTTTCAATGTACATCTGTCTTGGTGGGCTACTCAACACTGTACTTGAAAATACAAGGTAAAAGGATGTTGTTACTCTAACCTCACCTGAAGAATAAAGCTTATGTAGACTAAGGCTCTACAACAGATCTTTATTTGTATGAGAATAATATCCAATCATGTTTTTTAAAAAACAATTTAAAAAAACCATCACACTGGGGGAGAGTCATGAATGAAAGAGAAAATAAGGGAGGCTTAAAGAGTACTAATAATGTCCTGTTGTCAATAAAATGCAATATATTAAACACTTAGATGATCGGTGCCTTTAGTATACCAACAATCTAATGGGAGAGAATAGACAAAACACAAAATCATAAGTAAATGTTAGGTGTTTAGTGCTGTGGGAAGAGAGTAAAAATGATTGGCATGCTGAGATAACTCTACCAGAGTGGGCTCACTGAGGTAACATTTCAGGTCAGGGACTAAGTCATGCAGCTATTCAAAGGAAGAGCAATCCAAGCAGAGGAAATCACCACTATAGAGACCCTGAGGTGAAAGCATGTCTGGTATGTTAGAAGAATAGGAAAGAGACCAATGTAACAGGAGCAGAGTAGTCAAGAGAATGTAAGTTGAGGTCAGGGAGATAAAGAGGGACCTGATCACTTACTGTTTCACAGGTCATTGTAATGGGAATCCAAGGAGTAATATGAACTGACTTTCATTTTAAAAGGATCATTCTGTCATACTCTGTCATTCTGTCATATATAAGACTATAGAGAAGGAAGGACAGAAGCAGAAGGACCCACTGGGAAGCTGTAACAATTCATTCAGGCAAGAAATGAAGATGGCTTGGACCAGAATAGTAACAATGGAGGAAGTGAGAAGTGGTTAGCCTCTATGCGTATTTTCAAAGTAGGTTAAAAGGCTTTGCTGATATAATGGATGCAGAGTGAGAGAGAAAGAAAGGATGAATGAGAATCAAGAATGACCCCAAGATCTTGAGCCTAAACGGAAACATGGATTTGCTATTAACTGAGCAACAAAGATTGTGGATGAAGCAGATTCATTAGAGGGAAAAAGGAGTTAAGTTTTGGATTTGTTACTTGTGAGGTGTCAATGAAATATTCAAATAGAATGTTCAGCAGGGGGCACCTGGGTGGCTCAGCTGGTTAAGCAATTGCCTTCAGCTCAGGTCATGATCCCAGCGTCCTGGGATAGAGTCCTGCACTGGGCTCCCAGCTCCGCGGGGAGTCTGCTTCTCCCTCTGACCTTCTCCCCTCTCATGCTCTCTCTCATTGTCTCTCTCTCAAATAAATAAATAAAATCTTAAAAAAAAAAAAAAAAAAAAGAATGTTCAATAGGCAGCTCAACATATTTCAGTAATAGTGTTTATTTTATGGACAGGTAATCAAACATAAAATTTAAACAATAAAATTTAAATCTTAATTGTTAATATCTATTTGAGTAATCAATATAATAAACTTTCACTATTATTAATCTTCATTTAATATATCTATATAGGGGTACCTGGGTGGCTCAGCCAGTTAAGCTTCTGCCTTCAGCTCAGGTCATGATCCCAGGGTCCTGGGATGGAGCTCCGCATCAGAGTCCTTGCTTGGTGGGGAGCCTGCTTCTCACTCTGCCCCTTCCTCTCTCTCAAATAAAAATTTGTGCTTTCTCTCTCTCTTAAATAAAAATTTTAGGAAAAAAAAATATATATATATATAATAATGCTTCACCATTTAAAGGCCATAAAACGCCACCAAAAAAAAAAAAAAAAAAACCTCAGTAAATACTAACATACTCCAACAGAATTATAATTTCATTCCATAGTCAGTTAAAAGTGAATATGGGCACACAGAAAATACTTAGGCTACCCAGTAAGCTTAAATAATCATAGCTCAAAAACACAGAGGGCTTAACTCACCCCTATAGCAGATGTATAATGCTTAGAGGTGAAAATGCCAAAAGATTCTCTCAAATTCCATCTGTAGCTTTCACTGCAGACATAGTAAATCCTACAGATTCATAATGGCATTGTAAATATTGCTACTCTGCACCACAAAAACAAAACTATTTAATGACAGGTTTTCTCTCTTAACAAAATTATGGGATCATTACCATTTATTAAGGATAACATGGTAAAACTGGGACAGAGTATTTACAGTTAATGTTAGCACACTGCTATGCAGTTACATACTGTCATACACCAAGTATTACCTAAGTCAGCTGTTTACCTAGTAAGATTTTAAAAATTATTTTAATTGGCTACTGTATGCACATAGCTTTAAAACAAATCAAAAATCAATTAAGCCCTAAAGAACTGCTAAGCTAAAGAATTAAAACTTAGATAAACAGAAATGGGGAGGTAAGACTACCAATGGAATAAATAAAAAATGGGATCTCTTAAACCACCCCACACCCCATTCAATTTATTTGATTAGCATTTTTTGTTATAAAACTGTTTTCATTTTGCTAAGTGAAAGAACAAAAAGGCCACAACTTGTATGATTCAATTTATAAGAAATGTCCAGTTGTCAGGAGCTGGTGGTAAAAGAGATTGGGAAATGACTGCTACCAAGTATAGGGTTTCTTTTTGGAGTGATGAAAATGTTCTGGAAATAACAGTGGTGACGGTTGCACACCTCTGTAAATACACTAAAACCATTAATTTACACACTTTAATAGTATCTATTTTATACTATTTTAATCATAATCACATAAAGGCCTAAAGTTCTTTATAGTACATTAGGTAAAAGCACTTCCTACACACTTCAATAACTCAACAGTTCTATATTAATCACTATATCACAGTATCATAAATGAAGTTCAAGATGAGATCCTAAACTAGTAAGAAAATTTTAAACTCCATATACTCTGTTTCAGAAACACATTTTAGAAACACATTTTATAAGTGATAAAATACAAATTTTGTGAATATACAGGGATACATTTCAGGTGTTCAATGAATTCATTCATGCAGAACACTTCATCTTCCAAAAAACATACAATTGGATAATTTCTCCTTCTTACTGAAAATGTTTTCTTTTTCCAAGTACTTCAATAAGCCTGCGTATTAGCTTTTAAAAACAGTCTTTTCCACTGATATGGTCTGCCCCTAACCATTTAAGATTATATAACTCTTTATATTTATGCTATGCTTTAGCATTTTGGGAGCTTTATATACATATACATATACATATACATATACATATACATATACATATACATATACATATACATATACATATTTGATCCTTTTATCATCCTATGAAGTTGGTGGAGTAAATTCAGTATAGATAAGAGACTTGTTCAGTTTCTTCTCAGTGGCAGATCTCAGACTAAAATTCAGAGGTTCTGACTCCAATGAAAAGGTGCTCAGCAGGGGTGCACGGGTGGCTCACTGAGTTAAAGTGGCTGATTCTTGATTTTGGCTCAGGTCATGATCTCAGGATCCTGGGATCGAGCCCTGAATAGGACTTTGCACTCAGCAAGGAATCTGCTTCAGGATTTTCTCTAACTCCCTCTGCCCCCACACAACCCCCCCACCCAGCTTGCACGTTCATGCATTCTGTCTTTCAAATAAATAAATAAATAAATGTTTAAAAAAAGAGAAAAAGGTGCTCAGCAGGTTTTAGTGAATAAGGAAGACTACTGTATGAATTATTTACTACTTACATCATACTTCCATTATATACCAACTGATATGTTTCTCAAATTATCTAATTGAGTCAACCTTCCTTCAACAATTAAGATTTTTAAGCTTCTAGTCAAGAGGCCATACCTTACACTTATTCTGTGTCACTATAGCACTGAGCACCTGTAGATGAATTGGCTAAAATACCAAATTATCCATGAACACAAAATATATTCATGATTGTTGACCTGTATCATCAGGAAAGACAAACTAAACTAGAAAACAATCCCTCAAAATTTTAATCTTAAAATTATCCTCCCCCAGGGACTTGTATGAGAGCTTACAACCAAACTTAAGCTCATGTTATAAAGAAAAAATTAATAAATACATTGTATAGAAAAATTTTTAGCTTAAGCAGGAGCTCATACCTTTCAAAACTGATTACTCTCTCCTAAACTATTGACAGTGGTAGGCCCTGTTGTAAGATAAAAGACCTAAAACAGGGGGAGCCTGGGTGGTTCAGTCGGTTAAGCGGCTACCTTCAGCTCAGGTCATGATCCCAGGGTCCTGGGATCGAGCCCCGCATCGGGCTCCCTGCTCAGTGGGAAGTCTGCTTCTCCCTCTCCTTCTGCCTGCTGCTCTGCCTACTTGTACTCTCTATCTCTCTGTCAAATAAATAAATAAAATCTTAAAAAAAAAAAAAAAAAGACCTAGAACAATGTACCAATCTGTGAGAATGAAGCAAAGTTACATTAGGAAAGAAAGATATTTAAGCTGACAATAAGCACAACCCCAATTAATGAGTTTTGCAAACATGAAAAGCTGAGTTAATTTAGTGATACAATAGTCAGTGAAACCTCCTAATGAATTTTCTAATTGTCTTCCTTTTATTGACATTAACTCATTAACTGTTGAGACTTCTACATACTGGAAAACCTTCTACATAATGGAAAACCTTCATCAAGAGATATTGACAACCAAGCAATCTAGGGTCACATACAAGATATATACATGTATGCTTAGCTTTTCAAAGAAAAATAAAACATTCACCAGTTCTCTGCACTAATAACTGCATGAAAATATTTGAATGCTTATTATATGCAATATACCATATTGAGAAGGTAATGAATTAGGTCTGTCATATGCCTTCACCATCCTCAAAACAAGTGAAGAAAGTAAATGCATATAACCCTTATAAATATAGTAACTACATCAATATCTAGCAATTATTGACCCCTTGTACACCAGGCACGACTTTTGAATATCTTATATATGTTAACTCATAATTCTCACACTAAGCTCTGCAATTTTACAGATGAAGAAAGGCAGAAAGAAGTTATATAACTAGACCAAAAAGTGTGTGTGTGTGTGTGTAGATACATCCTGAATACAACACATTAAGAAGTTTATACACCATGACCAAGTGGGACTTAACCCTGGGATGCAATGACTATTCAACATACTCAAATCAATAAATATGATACCGATAGAACGAAAGATAAAAATCCTATGTACATATATATGTAACCTAGGCAGTCTCTCCAGAAGAAACCACTATGCAATACTGCCTCTCTGACTCAGAGTAGCAGCTGCTATGGGTACACTGAGAGTAGAGAAAATAATAGAACAGAGGTGATATTTGAGCTAGGCATTGAAGTCCAAATGAAATGAAGAGAAGGCTATGCTTAAGCACATGTGTTGGGAAAGGTTTTCCAAGTCTGCTACTTCTCTTTGGCCTTTGCACATAAAGAACACAGGGAGGACTGGTGACAGACAGGCAGTCCATATATTCACAGGAAATGTTTGAGAGCACACTTAAGTCAACCCTGGCTTTAAGAGTAGCCTTTGCTGTTCTCCAAGTATAATATGCCTGACAGCTCTTTTCCCTGGCAAAAATGAAGAGTGTATTCTGATCACACTTCTGTGTTCAAAGAGATAGGAGCTAGAAACAATAAACTGCCATACTATAAGCAATGACTTCTCTAATGAGAATACACTAGATGAAGAGAAATACAATAATGAAACACACACAACTGGCTGTGTTCAGTGCACAGTCATAGTCCAGCCATGAGTTCCCAAGTGTTCCTAATTAACCTGCCCCTGAGCCTGACTAGACAATATTCAGGTGGGCAGAACCCTGCTTCCCCAGGGGAAAGCCTTCCCTCTTGAGCTCAATTAAAGAGTCTGGTTGAATAGGTAATATGAACAATCTTGGAAAATTACAAAAGAAATTACAGTTGGCCCTTGAACAATACAGGTTTGAAGTGCTCAGGTCCACTTACAAGATGAGCATTTTTTATAAATACAGCACATTTTGTTTTTTATTTTCTTAATATTTTCTTTTTTCTAGTTTACTGTAAGAACACAGAATATAATACATATAACATAAAAATATGTGTCAAACAACTGTTTATGCTATCAGTAAAGTTTCTGGTCAACAGTAGGCTATTAGTAGTTAAGTTTTGGGGGAGTCAAAAGTTGTATGCAGATTTTCAACAGTGGAGGGGCTCAGGGGGATTTGATGACCCTAAACCCCGCATTATTCCCGAGTGAACTGTGCTCTTGAAATTTCAATGCAACTTGATAATCTTTATTCATTTATTATTGTCCTTATTGAGAAGAGTAAGTAATTATAATCTTATTCCAGTTTTTATTCACTTGAAAATTTTACTCATGATCAATTTCAGACCTACTAAGAACTGAGTCCTCTCCCTCTGGTTTTCCTCCTACTCCCTAAATGACAAACTCCTTCTGTCTCCTTCCTCTTTATTCGTCTCTAAAGGCTATGGTTTCAAAAGGCTTGGTCTTGTGTCCTCTTCTTTTACCATACCCTTTCTTTACATACATTCATCAATTTCTGTGGACTTAAGTACCTTTAAGATGACAACCTCAAATTGATAGTTTCAGCTCTCCAGTGCATGTTCAACTGCCTATCTGGCAACTTCATTTGGATGTCTCATATTTTACAATTAACATATCCAAAACAGAACTCTTTTTCTTTTTTTTTTCCTAAGTAAAAATGACCATGGTATAATTCTCATATTTGTGGATACATATCTTTGCTAAATTAAAGACAAAAAAATTACTTTAAATTTTCAGACTAAAATGAACTCTCCCATAAATCAGCAACTCATCTATTTCACTTTATTTTTTCTCCATGCCCAGGCAAACAATTCAAGAGAATATTATAAATACTAATTTGTGCTTTGATAAACCTTGACAGATGCTTTGTCTAATTAAAGTGAACTCTGTGTCTTTTGTTCAGATTAAGTTTAATACTTTTTTCATATTCCGTGAAGCTTTTATTTCGATAGGGAGCTAATCAAATCTATACCAGTCTAAAAACACTAAAAAGGTCCTCAGTCTATCTAGGGTAGGGACGAACGTGGGGCAAGGAGAGCATCCAACGTGGCACCTAGAGAGAGGCGCTGGGCATTGTCTTGGCAGTACTGAGAGCAGGACCAAGCAGAGTAGGAACCAAACAAGGGTAGGGTAGGAAAGGCACTGCCTGTCAGGCTGAGCCTGTCTGCCTATCCCTACAAACCAGGCAGAGACTCCAAAGACTACTCATGTGGCCATTTGCCCCAAAGGAAGTCGATACCTAATCCGGACTCCCTATGACCAAGTCCAAATCTTCATAGTGCTATCCATAGTTCCTGAGAAGAGCCAGCTCTGGGCACAGTATTACAGTCACATTGCCCTGGTGACACAACAGCATCTGCAGATCATGTTGCTCCTACTTCAAACTCTTGATCTTGTCTGCCAAACCACTTCCCACCAATCTTCCCCATTTCGGAATAGGCACCACCATTTCCCCAACGACTTGAACCTGATAAATTCTCCCTTTCCTCTAACATCACCCCCAACTCTGTCATCTATCTGTTTGTCAATTCTCTTTTAAAAAATATACCTCCAATCTCCCTCTTCCCATCCTTACTGCTACCCTCCTAAACCAGAATACCGGCCTCTCTTACCTGGATGACTATCACCTCCAATCTTATACCCTGCTCTTCCAGTCTAAAGCCAGAACAATCTCTGTAACAGCCAAACTCTACTGGATTTGGCCCCAGCTTCATTTTTCAATATTGTGCCACAGCCTTCCTCTGCCCACTCCCCACTGCCCTTCAATTCAGCCACACCAGACTTCTTCCACTTCCCTGAACACCAGAGCACATACCTGCTTTAGAGTCTCCACACATGCAGCTTGGTACACGAAGAGTTCTGCACACATTATGCAGTTAGCATTTTTTCTTCATTTACTTCTTAGTTTAGATGTCACCTCCTTAGAAAAGCCTTCCAAATCCAGGGTACAAGTAGAACCCCTCTCTAAAACTCATCCTTTGTTTGTTTTCTCCATAGCAATTATTGTATGTATGTCTCTATATCTGTTTTCCCTTTCTGTAAGGCAATTTTAGTTTTTTTTAAATAAAAGTTCCCATCTACCTTCACAGATGAAACATCAAGTCCACAAAGACTATAGATCCCTTTTGTCTTGTTTATAACTGCAACCCCAGTATCCAGCACAATGCTGATCACATAATAGGCCCTTAGAAAACATTTGTTTAATGGAAAATGAATATTAATCTCAAAATATACTCTATTCAGCTTATTTTATTATTCATTTAATCTAGTAATAGTCATTTTCTGAATACACCAGTACCTTACACATTCTTACTCGAGAATGTAATGTTATTGGGGCGCCTGGGTGGCTCAGTGGGTTAAAGCCTCTGCCTTCAGCTCAGGTCATGATCCCAGGGTCCTGGGATCAAGCCCCACATCGGACTCTCTGCTCAGCAGGGAGCCTGCTTCCTCCTCTCTCTGACTGCCTCTCTGCCTACTTGTAATCTCTGTCTGTCAAATAAATAAATAACATCTTAAAAAAAAAAAAAAAGAATGTAATGTTATTGTTTCCCAAGCCCCAATACCATTTTAAGCCTATTCATAGGCTTCCCTGTTAATCTCTGACCAGCTGCTTTTTATCAAACATGGAGGTTACTACTATCCCTGGGACAAATTCTTACCCCTTAACAATGTGACAAAATGCATTTGTGCTCTATCCTACCCCTAATTCTAATAAGCACTTAGAGATGCTTAACCTAAGCCCACAGGGATCAGTACCTCAGTAGACGACCCCTCCTTCCCAGGTCTCCAGTAGACTATGGGGTGTCAATCCCAACAGTTTTTGACTATGTATAACTTATAAAATCAATGTTGTAAAAACATAAATAACAACTTAAACCTGCCTAATCACTCACCCAGAAAGTGTGCTTATTCAAATAGTCTCTATTTTGTAGATTAGCCAGAATTCTCCAGGTGAATTCCCAACTCATGGGCCTGTCCATGGAGCTGATGTCACTGGGTACATTTACATGTATGGGTCCAAATGAATGTACATGTGTCCAACTGAACATCTATCTCTAACTATCTTCTACATAGAAGACTGAAAGTCTGCTTAACCAAAATTTATCATCTCTGAAATCCACAGTAAGGAGCCCCCAGTAAGGCTGATTAGAGAGCTATACTCAATTTGGCTATGTTCTAACTCCTAATCCCTAACTTCTTTTTCTTTTTTTTTTTTAAGTTGCCAGTATTAACTTGTTATTTTTATTAACAACATTTCCTAAATGAATATAAACATAAAGCCAACAATACATTTCTAATATTTATAGCTCACAGATAAAAATACTAAAGTAAATACAAACACAATAATGCATTTAATAAATTTTAAATTAATAGTGCTAGCTTCATATTTTGGACAACACTGTTTTGCTAAAACTAAATAAATTTCTTCTATATACCAATATCTGAGAATGCACACCAAAATGTATACCATGAAAATTCTGAAAACAAAATTTTTTAAAAGTTGTTTTTTGTTTTAATTCCAGTATAGTTAACATACAGTTTTATATTAGTCTCAGACGTAAAAAATAGTGATTCAACAACTCCATACATCATTACTCAGTGCTCATCTTAAGTATACTCTTAACCCCCTTCACCTATTTCACCCTCCCACGCACCTCCCATTTGAGATGCTTAATTTTAAAGCAGTACCCTCAGTTAAAGTTACTACTTTTTCAACAAGAATATTTTTTACTTGAAGCATACTTCAGAATATATGGTTCTAGTATAAAAAACAATGCATCAGTAAAAATATATTGCACGTCTTCTTCAAGTACACACAGAAGAATACCCTGGTTAAATCACATAAAAAGAACCACCTGGCTGGTTCAGTCAATAGAGCATGCAACGCTTGATCTCAGGGTTGTGAGTTCAAGCCCCTCATTGGGTATAGCATTCACTTAAAAAAAAAAAAAAATACACACACACACACACACACACACTCTCAAACTCCTAACTTCTTAAAATGATGGCACCAGGGGAATGAAAGACTATCTCAAGTGCGGAAAACGATGACATTAGAAACCATGTGCAACTCCATTTCTCTATAAAAGAATTATGACACCAACCAATCCATTAACCCACACTTCTAGTGAGCTCAAAAACCAGAAGGACAGTTTAACAGCTTTTCCCTGCTTGTAAGTTGGACACATCTAGCCCACACATAATTCAAAGAAGTAAAATAAACCAATTTTAATGACCATATGATCATTCTGATAAATACTTACTGTTTCATAACACCTATATTTACATATTTGAGGAGGCTACCCTAAATTTAGTACTTAAAACATTTTGTCCATTATAATATATTCAGAATACTATGTGATTCACATTCAATGGTTTTTAAATACTATGTATTTTCACCTCATTCTACATAGTGATTTACTGATTTTCCATTAATACAGACTAAGAACAGAATAAGTCTGCTACATAAATATTAGAAACTACTTCCAATGCTGCATTTGGAGTCCATTTTGCCTTTCAGGCAAAGCTAACTTATAATGAGGTTCCTCTGGTATCACAATAACTAAAGCCACCTGGCGATAGTCCAAGCCATTTGGACAGTGCCAGAAGTGACTCACACCCCCTCAGATTTAGAACAAAGTGCATAAGCATCTGTTTCAGTGTATTAAGAAATCATCCAAGGCAAAATATCTATTATGAGAACTCTAAAAATTTCTAAAGCATCTGATAACAATGCAACAGGATAGTAAAAGATAATTACTTTGTCCTCTCTTAAAACCTATCTGCCCTGATGAATGGATAAAGAAGATGTGGTATGTGTATACACAGACACACACACACACAGACACACACACACACACACACACACACACACACACACACAGCGGACTATTACGCAGCCATCAAAAGGAATGAAATCTTGCCATTTGCAACAACATGAATAGAACTAGAGAGGTATTATGCTAAGAGAAATAAGTCAATCACAGAAAGACAATTATCATATGACCTCGCTGATACGTTTCATTTAAGAAACAAAATAGCAGAAGAGAGGAAAAAATAAAACAAGATGAAACCAGAGAGGGAGACAAACCATAAGAGACTCTTAATCATAGGAAACAAACTGAGGGTTGCTTCAGGGGAGGGTGGTGGAAGGTTGAGGTCACTGGGTGATGTACATTAAAGAAGGCACACGATGTAATGAGCACTGAGTATTATATAAGACTGATGAATCACTGACCTCTACCTCTGAAACTAATAATATATGTTAATTAAATTTAAATTTTAAAAAATACATTATTTAAAAATAAAATAAAAATGAACCTTCTTTAGGGGTGCCTGGGTGGCTCAGTGGGTTGAGCCTCTGCCTTTGGCTCAGGTCATGATCCCAGGGTCCTGGGATTGAGCCCTGCACTGGGCTCTCTGCTTGGCGGAGAGCCTGCTTCCCCCTCTCTCTCTGCCTTCCTCTCTGCCTACTTGTGATCTCTCACTCTCTGTCAAATAAATAAATAAAATCTTTTAATAAAATCTTTTTTTAAAAAATGAACCCTCTTTAGTTATTAAATCAAGGATGTATTGTTAGAATTAAGAATTACTATTACTGTATTTCTGTAAGGTAATAAAATATTCCTTTGGGGAAAAAGAAAAACTTGTCTGTCCCTTCTCCTACCTCATATCCCAATTATTGGCAAAGTAGGACCATAACACTATTTAACATCATTTATAAACCAGGCTGTTGCCAGATATTTACTGAGGTGATGCACAAGGGCTTTGCAAGGAAGGGCAAATCTTTCATCTTAGATTGGAGAACATGTTAATTCAAAAAGAACTAACAGAGACTACTCCTATTCCGTCCTGCCTTACCCTACCCAAGGTGGTTAATTCCCAGGCTTCTATAGTTCTACTTTCCCAGATTCTAGGCCATCTTCTACTGTCCTGGTAGGCTCAAATTAGTACCAGTCCCCGATCTGCAGAACCCCTTACTCACTACTTTGCCACCTGAAATCCGAAGACTACTCCATTTGCCTGCTAACTTGAGCCTAATACCATAATGTCAATTGCTGAAAACAATAAGCAATTTTGCCACTCTTCAGAAACTGTCCTAGCTTCAGGCAAGGATTATCCTCCAGCACTTGCAGCTGAATCTGTCACCTTCTTTCAGTTCACCACTTGGATGCAGGTCTTAGATCATTCTGCCCTAATGCATTAGACCACAGAATTTTGCCCTAGCCTACAGACATGAATGACAGTTATCTTTTCATAATATTGGACCAAAGTGCTAAAATAAATGTCTCAATCAGTGGTCATAAATGAAGCAGGCAGTCCACATGTATGTATAAAGAGCAATGGTAGTTTTTTTAGTGTATTCTCATTTGAAATCTTTAAAATTTTGAATTTTCTTTTAATCCTAAGATTTACTAGATCATGGAATGTTTATGTTAAAAAAAAAATCCCCAAAAAACCCACAAATGTTCTTCATTAACCCTTATTCAATTTCTAAGAATGAAAATTATATTTTTCCAGAATCAAAGGGAAGAGGGAGAAAGCATGAGGATTCCAGTTTGTTACATAGTTTGATAGACTTGAAGGTATGTATATGACCAAATAATTATTTAAGAAATTTGCATTAGATGATTAACTTAATTTTTATTAGTTTATTAAAAGTAATATTTTTATTTCTTGACTATGTCTGAGAAGTGGTGTTTATGAAATAACATGTAATAATATGGGACCTATCAAACTGAAGGATATTAATTTATGTCCCTAAACCCCATGCCAGGCTCCTATTTCCTCATGTTCTTCATATGTTGTCCTTTTCTTATAAATTTAAAAGTTATAAGTAAAGAAGAAAATAAAAACCTCACTTACTAATTTAGGTATGGAACTGATAACAAATAAATAAGCTGTTTACATATGCCAATAAACTGTGCAAATCACAAGCTACATACTCCAAAAGGACATAAATAAGAGGAAAAATGAGTCACAATCTGTAGGTGAAGGGACAAAGGTGATAAAAATATACTTCATTTGTCTAGGGTCCAGCAACTGAGAAATACCATTCTAGTACTACATCACATCTGACACCTGAAAAGTCCCTCTGAAATAAGCAAACAGATTCATTTATAATTCCTCCAGAGATTAAGCAGGTATTACCTCATGAAGTCATCTGCTATCTCTTTGGACAGCTCTAACTGAAAATGAAGGCTTTCTTTCTAGAAGAAAATGGTTTCCTTCTAATTTAACCAAACAGTGCTAGTTCTACTCCCTATAATCACAAAGAATAAGACTAATCTCTCCTCCATTTTATGGCTCTGAAAACAGTTAAAACACAGCTCTGGTGGCCCCCTAACTTCTCCAGACAAAATAACTCCAGTACCTGTCAAATGGACTTCATAATCATGGATAAGAATTCTCCATTTTCCTTGTTTGCATTAATTATAATTAAATTTTCTGAGTGCATAAGACATATCAACTCTATCATTGAAATAAGCAATACACCGAACTCTCAGAACTGAATGCTAGTCCTGGCTTTCTCATTAAACTGCACATGGGAAGTACCATTTTCTCTCTGGGTTTGAGAGTGCCAGACCATATGCTTTCCAGTTTCAATATATTATGAATCCATCTAAAAACAATGATTTGCAATATTGCTTTTAGTTTGTTAAAAAGTTAAGAATAAGTATTTACCCAATACTTTATAATATTCATAAAGGTCTTTTACTTAACTATGGGCACTACAGTGATGATCTAAAAACAGCAGTATTTAAAAATTCCTGACACTTAGAATATAATGGTGGCTGGTGGGAAGAGAGCAGAGAAGGGGGACAAATACTTATGCAGTATAATTACATAACTACAAGCACAATTATAAAAAGTCAAAATTTACCTAAAATTGAAATTAAGCATAAATTTAAGCTTGAGAAGTTCTCTAGATCCATGCTGTGTAATATAATAGTCATTAATCACATATGGCTATCTAAATTTAAATTAAGCAAAATTAGGAGTTCATTTACTAACTGGGGTTAGCCACCTTTCAAGTACTAAACAGCCATATATGGCTAGTAGCCACTGTACTAAACAACACACATACAAAACACTTATATCATAGCAAAAAGTTCTACTGGAGCAATGCTATTCTAGAAAGATTCACCTGTATCTATTTTGCAAATGGAAGACCTGCACAGCAAAGTCTCAAAACACCTGGCCTCTAAAGTCAGAAACGCCAAAGCTGAAATCCTAGTTCTGCCACTTACTTGCTGTGTGACCTTGGACAAGTTACTTAATCGCTCTAAGCCTTTCTTCCCATCTATAAAGTACTGTCTAAAACTAGTAGATACTCAAAGTTAGTCATAAAGATGAAAAGAGATAATGCTGGCAAAGCATTCTGCACACAGCCTCAAACACTGGAAGCATTCAATTGTTGTCAGTTCCCTAATATAATTATTCACGTATAGGTACAATGAACATCAACTAAATACTAGGTTTTGAAATATAGAAACTGAAGAGAGCATTCTCATCCAAGTGGGTAAAATAGATAAAATAGTTGTAACATGAAGCATCAGGAGAACTGACAACAGTGTGGTGGGTGTAGGAGAAGGGAAAGGTGCTAGATTCTAGTTGGAAGGAACAGCAGGTGCCACGGCAGGAACCTTGGCTCCTGGTGTGAGAGCTATGCCTCTCCTTTTGTTCATTTCACATTATTACTATGCTTCATCTTCCATTCAGGTCAGAGGTGCAGAGACTCTCTACACTCTAAGGATTGGAATAGAAAATGAATTTGAGGGGTGACTGGGTGGCTCAGTCATTAAGCGTCTGCCTTCAGCTCAGGTCACGATCCCAGGGCCCTGGGATCAAGCCCCGCATGGGGTTCCCTGCTCAATAGGAAGACTTCTTCTCCCTCTCTGACTCCCCCGCCTGTGTTCCCTCCTCTTTCGCCTGTGTTCCCTCCTCTTTCGCTGTCTCTCTCTCTGTGTCAAATAAACAAACAAATAAACGATCTTTAAAAAAAATGAATTTGAGCTTACAGCTTTGCCTATTATACATCTGAGCAAATGTGCTGCTTCCACACAAATGGGGATTTAGATATACCTTTAAAGCATCCCAGTAAGTCTCTAAAGTAAGCAGACATTCTAAATAAAAAGTTCTAAATGAACAAAAAACAGTAAAAAAAAAAAAAAAACACACTGTTGACAACATAAATTTAAAAATCAAAATTTCCATTATTCTCAAAATAAAATATACCAATAAAACTATTTTATGCATTAGTTACAGTAACAGTTGATAAAAGATATTTAAGTTGATGAATGTAATAATCACTGTAAAGAAATGCTTTGAGGGCACTAAAGAATACAGTTTTCAGGACAACTTAAAAGATAAAACAGCAATGTGAATTAAAATATCACATGTAAGGGGCACCTGGGTGGCTCAGCGGGTTGAGACCTCTGCCTTCGGCTCAGGTCATGATCCCAGGGTCCTGGGATCAAGCCCCACATCGGGCTCTCTGCTTGGCAGGGAGCCTGCTTCCTCCTCTCTCTCTGCCTGCCTCTCTGCCTACTTGTGATCTCTGTCTGTCAAATAAATAAATAAAATCTTTAAAAAAATAAAATAAAATATCACATGTAAGAAAGTAATATGACACTTTCTATCTAGGAGCTTAAGTAATAAAGCTGAAATAATAACCAGCTTAAAACTGGGCAAAATAAAATAAGTGATAAAATGTTCTGTTCCTTTTATAAAATATACTCTCAGTGTGATCATTTAACACATGTTTTTTCAGACACATTCTTGCATTGCTCTTAAAACAGCAAAGAATTTTAAAAAAAAGAAATAAAATTTCAAAGACAGCAAGTAATGGGCAGTAAACTCACTTTTATCACTCAAAATTTTTCTTTATTAAGAAATAAACACTTTTAAATGTATAGTTAAAGGCAGATATTTTAAAAATTAACATTTTGAAATAAAGTAAAAAATTTTTTGGTGATTTTATGGAGATAGTTATGTCTTCCCCAGGCTCCGTTCTGAAGTAAAGGTACATGACAGCAAACAATTAACACCTGAAGTTCCCCAACTGAAGTAACAGCACCTTAAGGTTCTATATTGGCTATGCCCCAAGCAAAGTCAGCCTCAAGTAAAGGCAAAAAGAAAACATACATATATTTTTGGCAGGAAGGAAGAACACCTTTAAAATCATAAAAAGTACAGAAATGAAAACATAAACAAGCTTGAAACTCTTTATGTCAATGGAATATAAAGTAAGACCATGTTTTCTCATTCTCTGTCACACTATACACATACTGCAACTCCATGGCTATCCAACCGACAAGTGCTATTCCAAACAATTCTTTGGTTGTTCTAACCGTTTAATGCATCTCAAATATTAAGGATTTTTGTCTTCGTAAATTCTATGCAAAACCACTCAACACTGCAGCAATGGAGTCAAAAACTCCTAGGAGTGAATAAAAATATTACTCAATTATCTGTACTAAAGAAAGGAGAGAGGGATATGAATAATTTAGTATCCTATATAAGACAGGTCCTCAATGTATATTTAAATTTTATCATGTTAATGACTCCTCAAAAGAGGCATTCCAGCCTTCTGCTAACCAATACACATTTATATCACCTTTCAGTTATTCATAGTGTTTATTTATTAATCATCAGCCTCACTCCAAAAAGACTGATGTGGCTTAAAAAATTTATGTAGTATAAAAGTACAAAATGAAGATACAGGCTTCAAAAACAGTTGGGGGAAAGAGTAAGAAAATAAAATACAATCAGAGTTGAGATTTCTACAACTACTAAAGTCAAAAAGTAAAGAAGGCTATTAGCTTCTACTAAAGTCAAAAAGTAAAGAAGGCTATTAGCTTCTGGGCAACCAAAGTAAAGAGGAAAGCATTATCAATCTTAGGATTTGCAGAAGTCACAGATATTGGCAGTTTCTGTCAAGAGTATCATCATTCCCCTAGTCTTGGTTCTCAAGCATCTATATGTCTTATCTCTCAATTAATTATAACCAGATTTTTAGGATTAGGAACTATAGTGGATATCTTATTATAGCCTACAATTGCCCTACCCCAAACCTAATATTAAGCCCTCAATAAATACTAAAACAACTGTGGGGGAAGGTGACATAGAATCAGGCTTACTGGGAAAAACAAATTTCACATTAAAAGTACAAACATCTGCAAACATTGAGTTAAGAACTGTTAAATGTAAAGATATTCTTTACTGAAAAAGTGCCAATAATAAGAATACTTACGCTAAGATATGTATATATGATATATATCCACAAACACACATACAAGGGAGAGTGGTAGAAATCAGTATACTCAAAAAATTCCTTTTCAAAATGCTTTAAAGGCAAACAACTGTCTCATGGAATTCAGAAATATAAATCAAACATAATACAAATGATATTTTGGATTACCTTGCATGTTGATTTTTTTTTCTTTACTGAACCACAAATGACTATCCACAAATGTAATTTTAAATGCATTTTTCTATCAAGTCACACACGTAAAACAATAAAGGATAGAAGAGTAGAAAACCTGGGTTTAAATCCAAATCAACTAGTTGTACAACTCCGAGCAAGTTACTTAACCCCAGGATTCTCACAGAAGAATTGATAAAACTAAATGACAATCATCTATGAAAATCCCTGAATAGCTAAAAATGCCATAAAAGTATTACCACAATAACCAAAAAAGGAAAACAATTAGTGGCAATAATTAGATTTTTGTACTGGAGATTCTTTACAGAGTTCACGCCTATATAAATGCTATCCCCAATTTCTATTTCAATGCCTTCCCCTTCTGTCATACAGTTTCGAAAAATGTTAACCCACACAAATACATTTTCCCTACATATTGCTTCAGTTACTATGATCTGGAAAATACAATTTCCACATCAAATGGCTCTCATCAACAGTAGGTGAGACAGTAGTTAGATTTATGTCCAGTCATGGCCTCTCCTTAAATGGGAACAACACCTTAACTAATGAGTGAAGACAATGAAAAATTAGAGAACTTAAAGTTTGATTCAAAACTTACTGCAAAGCTACAATAATCAAGATTCTCTGTCAATAAAAGGAAAAGAAAGACTATGTAGTACAGGCTGGCATAAGTATAGACATACAGATCAATGGAATAAAATTTAGAGTTCAGAAATAAACCTTCACATTTATGATTCATTGATTTTCAACAAAGTTGTCAAGACAATTCAATGGTGTTTTCAACAAATGGTGCCGACATAACTGGGTATCCACACACAAAAAAAATGAATGTGGACCTTTACCTCATACCATACACAAATGGATCAGGATCGAAATATAAAAGCTCAAACTAAAGAACCTTGAGAAGAAAAATATAAGTGTACATCTTTGTAGTACTGGATTAGGTAATGGTTTCTTAGAAATAACACCACACACACAAACAACAAAAAGAAAAAACTAAATTAGATTATAACAAAAATTAAACTTTGTCCTTCAAAGATCATTATTAACAAGGAAAAAAAATCCTACCCACAGATTAGGAGAAAATATTTGCAAATCATATGCCTTATACAGGACTTGTATCCAAAATAAAGAAAGAAAGAAAGAATGCTTACAACTCAGCAATAAAAAGACAAATAATTTAAAAATGGGCAAAAGATTTGAATAGACCTTTCTCCAAAGAAGATATAAAAATGGCCAAAAAGCATATGAAAAGATGGTCAACATCATCAGTATATTCATGAAGATAATATCAGTCAAAATTACAATTTTAGTATATGTGCTGCCAAAGTGAGCACGCCAGTCAAAACTACAATGACATATCACTCCACACCTACTAAGATGGTTATCGTCAAAAAGACAGACAAAAAGAATAACTACCAAAGTTGTGAAGAAACTGGAACTCCCAAACAATGCTGGTAGGAAGGTAAAATGGTACCTTCCTACCAGCATTGGTACAGCCCTTTGTAATACAGTATGACAGGTCCCCAAAAGGTTAAACATAGTTACTCTATGAATCAACAATTCTACTTGTAGGTATAAACCCCCCAAATGAAAACATATATCCACACAAAATCTTATACATGAATGTTCAAAGAAGCATTATTTATAATAGCCGAAAGTGGAAACAACCCAAATGTACATCAACTGATGAACAAATAAAATGTAGTATATCCACACAATGGAATATTATTCAGAGACAAAAAGAAAGTACTGATCCACACTATAACATGGATGAACCTTGAAAACATGCTTCATGAAAGAAGCTAGTCACAAAAGACTACACTTTATATGATTCCATTAATACAAACGTCCAGAACAGGCAAATCTGTAAGAGACAGAACAGACTGATACCTAAGGCTTGGAGCTGGAGAGCTGGGAGGAAATGAGGAAGGAGTAACTGTTAAAGGGTTTGGTGTTATTTTTTTGGGGTGATCAAAATGTTGTAAAATTGACTGTAATGGTTACACAACTCTATGAATATAGTAAAAGCCACTGAATTTTACACTTTAATTTACATCTCAGTAAAGCCAATTAGTTTTTTTTTTAATAAAAGTAAAGCAGAGCTTGTGCTCAATGAGTAGATCATTGAAACAGCAATAAAAAGTGAAAACTGCTAGGATAACTGAACTACATCCTCTTCTTTTAGTATTTCCTGATTATACTTCTCAATTACTAAATCAGAAGTCCAAATCCAAATGAGTCATTTTACCATAGTCTCTACTTCAAAAAGTAGTAAGGATCTCTGTCATTTCCATTCTCATGCAGTTAATACAAACTTGGACAGTATCAGATCATGACAGAATTTGCATTTAGTTTCCCTAAAATACAAAAGAACAAGTTTGGATGACAAAAGTTTTAATTTTAATTTGGAGATTTTTCTAGCTAACTCCCAGTTTCCCACTACCATCAAGGAAACAGAAATGAACATACCAGCACATTTATAGATTCAAGATCTGTGCTTTTGACAATTTGTGAAGAATCCTGATAGTCCCGACATAGAGTCATTTACAAGGGGCAGCAATTTTACCTATTAGGACTCTGTAGGGATATAACATGAATTCTCTTGGCTCCATCCACCTAAGCTGGTGTGCAAGGAACTGAAGTAGTGAGCAATTCTAGTCCAGTAACTCCAACTCAGCTGGCAATATGAAAACATTTATGGATCCGAAGAGGCCTCAGAAGAGAGCCTTTGCAAATGTCACGGGTCAATTATATTATCCACCATAAGAGTTGAAACCAAGCAAAATATACTCTACTACTTACAGGAAATATTCTAAATATACAACCAAATTTCACCCAAACTATGTATAATTTTCTATGCCAATGGCCCTACAGACCCTTTGATTTTATGAACAGAAACTTTTTTCTAGATATAAAGTTTTGTTTTAAAACAAACTCAGATTGTAATGGAAAAAAAAAAAACAAAGGTAATTGAATCCAGTTTTTAAAAAACTGTATAATTTCATTTTTACCTTAAAGACAACAGAAAAAGTGAAAAGAAAATTGAAAGATATGTAGGCAAGTGTTTCCCATAAGAAGAAATAATTCAACCTATTATTTTGTGGGTGCTTTAAAAATAGTATTTAGATTCATTCAAAACCTGAAAGAAAAAAATTAAACAATACCACAGCAGTTCCCCTAAAAATGCCTTACATAACCATATCTATCTACACTAAATGATATAATTCAGAAAGACTTAATATTCCCAACATGTCTAAATGACAGACTCACAGAATACTTACATACATACTAGTTCCTCCCATATAATTCCAAGAATTGTTTAACCAGGCATCACATAAGAGATGCTCCAAAATTCAGAGATGCCATTTCTAACCTGACAAATACACATAACTGGGCTGTACTAGTCTGTTAAGGTTCCAGAAAATAAGTGTAAACCACAATCTAAGTGGAATATGACACACAACCACCCCCACTGAGACAACAATAACAGATAAAATACCTGTTCCACTCTGTCTAAACAAGTAAACCCAGAGATGTTCCCTCATACATAATCTTATCTGTAATAACGAGTTAACAACTACCCAGGCAACCAAGAGGAAGGATTTTGACAGGCCTGTGTGCTGGTAAAGGTAATACTCAAAGAGAGTACTAGGGGAATGTGATTTTGAGTCCCTCTATTAGGCAGATAACTTTAATATAGTATATTTCTATAAATTAATGCATTACAGTCATTAGGACACACATAAAGGCAGCACAGAACTTTTAAAAACAACAAAAGCACTACTAACTTTGTGCCAAAATAAGTCAAACAAAAATTATGCTCTGATTTCTCTTTCTGAAGATAGTTACCACATTCCCACTGAAATATAGATGGGCAGATTTACTATAAACCACAATCAAATATTTGACACCAAACAATCCAAAGGCCACACAGTAATCCACTTAACAATCACACTGACATCTATATTAAGTAGCAAGTACACAGGGCTTGTAGAATTAATCACCACTTCCCAATCAGCCACAACATAGAGGATCCTTTGCTTGCCAAAGGGGAGCACCACATACATGAAGGTGGATATGAGCTTTATCTCTGTCTGGTCCAGTTCAATCAACTATTTTGGGATCAAGAAAAAGAGCCAAAGCCACTGAATCACAGACCTGGCTTCTAAAGCAAACTTGTTAACTATCCAATCTTCATACTATTAAATGAATTTCCTTGCAAATTCCCACAAGCAAGCAAATTAACCAAAGTAGGTTATCTTTCTACAATGTTATATATCAATCATATCTCAATAAAACTGGGGGAAAAAAAAACCTGCAACCAAGCAGGTATCTTTCCTGAAACTTTCTGAAGGGCTTATTATGTGTCACATCCACATTTTAAAACCCTTCATTTATAAAGAGTTTACATAACCAGTAATGATATCATTAACTATGGCTTAATGAAAAAGTAAATCTCCAAATTTCAGACATTAGAAGATTTTCTTTTTTACTTTAAATATTTTAATATAATATTAATTATTAATAATTAATAATAATTATAATTATTAATGATTAATTGTTATTAATTATTAATAATTAATCGTTATTATTTTAGATTATTTAAATAATTGCCATTATGTAATTCCTTTCCTCACACTTATTTTCATGCATTGTTTATAATACACTGGTTTAATCAAGCTAAATTATTATCTGTAATAAGTCAAAACTAAATTAGACTAATGTATTAGAAAATAATATATAACAAAATTGCAATCTAACCATCACATAATATTTTATGTGGATTCCATTTATAAAAAATGAGCCTTAAACAAGCTTATTAAAACAAAGTAGTTTATTTTGCCAGTAATTTGTAAAATTTAAACAAATAAGTATATAAACTAGGTTCATATATTTACCAATTAAGTTGTAAAAATATTACAAAAATAATATATGTGATGAAGCTATTTTTTTAAAAAGATTCAAACCATTAAAATGAATACTGTCATAAGAATATTGTCATAAGAAACAAGAGATTTTAGGTTTCAAACTGGAGTTTTTCCAAAATCAATCCATTTCCAAGAACTGGTGACCAAAGCCTAAATGATGATGTGCCATCTGAAAAAGTCTT
This sequence comes from Enhydra lutris kenyoni, assembly GCF_002288905.1. Taxonomy (NCBI): domain Eukaryota; kingdom Metazoa; phylum Chordata; class Mammalia; order Carnivora; family Mustelidae; genus Enhydra; species Enhydra lutris. Next base: position 6,234,414 of record NW_019154123.1, read on the forward strand.
TGATGCAACAGTCTTAAGTGTGACAAGAAGTCTTACTGTTAAACAGTTTTACTTGACAAAGAAATATTTGTTATATTTGAATAAAACATTCTTTGAATATTATTCCAAGGGCATATACTGTACATGACTTTTGTGTAAAGAACACATTAGATTCACCACAAACATAAAAAACCTTATTAGAATTTTTCCTATACGAAACAGTTTTCAACTAGCCAAGTATCAAATAGCCATCCACAAAATTCTCACTTTCATTAATACATAGAGGTGCCATCTTTGCTTTCACATAAAAATAAGATCAGTGAAATCAGAAATCATACCAAACAATAAATTCTACCTGCATTCAATATTAGCAACATATTCCTGTAATCTGTCCTCTCGCCTTCAATCCACAAGACTATACCAATCTAAACTATGAAAACTCCATGTTGGCCTAGTTCCAACACTGACCTCATATCAAAATAGAAAGAAACATTTTGTAATAGTCCAACAGCCGATCTTCCAACTATTGCATCAGACCCAAGATATAGTATAAGGTCGGAGGTTATTTTTCTTCTCTTCCTCTATGTACCTGTATATCATTAATCATTTCCAGGGAAACACTATTACTTCTTATAAGTAAACCCTGACCAGAAAATTGAAGAATGTGGTCATAAAGGAGAGAGTTTTAAATTTAACATCGCTGCCTCAAATCACCCATTCTTACTTAGCTACAGCCGAGGAAGGACTTTAAGAAATAATGAAAACCATGAAAAAACACTATTTAATGTTCTGGTCCTTTTAAAAATCAATTTTCAACAACGTAACAAGTGAATTATCAAATAGCAAATATTTTAGCCATGCTATTATTCTATATTAAAGAAATTAAGGTCCCCACACCTATTCCACTAAAAGATAATTATATTTGTTACTCTATAATTTCATTATCTTATTGTTATTGCATTATTCTGTTCGCAACTCGACTATACCTCTACAAATATACTTGATAAGTATTCCATTTCTACACAAAAACAATAACTGTCTTCCACATTTAAGTTCAAACTATAATGATGTTTTACTAATCAAACTACAATAACAGTTATACATCAGACCAATGCTCAATTATACCTTGCACAAAAGATACAAATAAATAAAAATCTGTAAGTACTTACCTACAGTTGGGAGGAGGGTCCAACGTAATCTCTGCAAGTTCCTTCTGAATTCTTTAAAATAAAGACAAAGTTATGTTAAAATGTCTTTATTGTCTTAATAGTTCACTAAAATGTTATACTTTAACACAAATATTTCCCATTCGTATGTTTTAAAAATACTAATACTATACAAATCATCATATACAATAATAACCAAGCCATAACTTCTGTCATGATTTTGGCAATGCACCTACAAAAGGTAAAAGGATTGGCCGTTATCAGTACACGCACCCTGTAGAAGCAACACTAGAAACTTCATCTAACCAGGACACCTGGATGGCTCAGTCAGTTAAGCATCAAACTCTTAACTTCCATTCAAGTCACGATCTCCGGTTTGTGAGCTCAAGCCCCATGGCAGGCTCTGTGCTCAGCAGGGAGTCTCCTACTCTCTCTCTCCTTGTACCCCTCTGAACGGCTAGCCAGCTCTCTCTAATATAAATAAATCTTTTTTAAAAAGCTTCATTGAACAACTGATAATAACCAAAATTTCTAGTTTAAATTAGACACCTTTGCCACATTATTTACAGATCATTCCGACTTCTGATTTAGAACATCCCCACATATTCTCTGCTCTGCAGGGAGCCTGCTTCCACCTCTCTCTCTATCTGTCTGCCTCTCTGCCTACTTGTGATCTCTGTCAAATAAATAAATAAAATCCTTAAAAAAAAAAAAAAGAACATCCCCACATAAAATGGAAAGTGATTATTAAGTTGAATCCAAGCATTCTAAATGATCCAATCAACTGGTGAAGAAAGAATTATCAGGATCTCATTCTAACACCTGAAACTGCTATATATATATAGCAGTTTCAGGTGTTAGAATATATATATATATATATCAAATATAAATGGTATTCCTCCCTGAAGCCTCTAGGTTGGAGAAGATTGAGACTTTCCAATCTGACACTATCCCTTTTGCAAGAACTATCCTAATAATACGTGGATAATCATCTTAATGTCATTGCATTGCAAAAAGAACTTTTTAAAAACCTGCTTTTGTGCTCATGTTATTTTTTAACTTTTGATTTTTAACTGCACCTAACCCCTTATATATATATATATACAAAGGCTTAACAGTACTACATTGTTTTATAAGACCAAGCAATGTCTTAACTATCATTCAGCATTATTAAACATAGGCTTTGTTAAAGCAAATACAAAAAAATTCTCAAAATTCCACTTCTTCTCCTTTGCTTTTTAAATATGAGGATTTGCTAACTGGATACCTGCTATTTGGTAATTATTGTGATAGTTAATGGATGATAGTTGACTAAAGTACCTTAAAAAATAAGAATCTGAACAAAAACATTTACTATCAAACAATTTCATTCCACATTTTTTTAATACAACAAATGAAAATAAAGAAATAGACATGACTTGTCCAAGAGGATTAGCTTCGATTTCCTGAAAGAATTGCATGCTACGAACACAATTTTCACTTTTCTAAGCCATGTGATTCAAGGCTGGGGAAGCATTATGAAGCTGAGCAAGACTAGTAAGTTCAAAACCAAAAAAACTTTCATTTTAATTCTGCTCTACCATTAATTGAGAGTTCTTGGATAAAAAGACTGCTCAAACCTGCATCTTCTCCCTCAGCCTTATTTTCCTATCTTATAAAATGAAGAGGTTTATTTTCCATACTATAAAATAAAGAGGCCAACTAGGATTTGTTTTATCTTTAAAACATATTCCTTCTAATATGGATTCTGTGATGTGTTCATAAAATATATACAGCTCAGGGGCGCCTGGGTAGCTCAGTCAGTTAAGCGTCAGATCGTGGATTTGACTCAGGTCATCATCTCATGGGTCCTGGCATCAAGCCCATGTAGGGCTCCATGCTCAGTGGGGAATAGGCTTGAAGATTCTCTCCTGGTGCCCCTTCCCCCAACCACACATGGGCTCAGGTGCACAGTCTCACCCTCACTCTCAAATAAATAAATATTTTTTTAAGTATATACAGCCCATAATTAAATGAGAAATCTCAAGACCTGATATTGGTGAACACCCTTTATGAATTTCATACAGAAGTAAAAAAATAGGTACTTCAAAACTAAACCAAGTAAGTCCAGATTAATGATAGCAAAATAAGCACACACACATTCACCTCCCACTCCTTCAAGACCCCACTTAGAGCAGGTAGGAAAGCACAGGGAGGCAAAATACTGAAAGTGCAAAAAGGAGTAAACAGCAAGAGAAGGAAATGAGAATTTCAGTGTATTTTTGGAAGACAAAGTAGACAGGTGTAAACTAAACAGGTTGAGACAGCCAAGAGGGGACTGCAGAGTGCTTAAGAATATAATAAAGACACATTATTGAAGGGAAGTGGGGAGAAAGACAACCAGAAATTCCAGAAGAAAAACACCTGTGTTGGGGGCACCCAGGGTCCTAGGATCAAGTCCCGCATGGGTGGGCAGGTGGGGGTGGGGTGGGGGGGATATCTGCCGGGCGGGGAGCCTGCTTCCTTCTCTGCCTGCCTCTCTGCCTACTTGTGATAAATAAATAAATAAATAAAATCTTTTAAAAAAAGAAAAGAGAAGAAAAAGAAAACACCTGTGTTAGAAAACCCTAGATCAAATATGAAGGAAACTAAAATGTAAAACTATTTTAATCAAGTAAGGGGGAAAAAAGAGAGATTTGACCTATCTAGCCTAATGTTATGACCCATTGGGTATTCTAGAGATCATGATATTGATTTGTAGGAAATCTAATCGTAAAATTCTATTTGGTCTTGCACTGAATATTTTGTTATAGTAAATGCACTGGCAATTTATTGGTCTTTTACTTATAAACAACACAAAGAAGATGCATTGTAGTTGTGCTATGCAATGTAAATATTACTAACCTTCAAGGTGTAAAATTAAGTGTACCTAACTGAAATCAGTTTGAGAAGATGGAGAAAGAATGAAGGTATTAATATCTCCATTTTACAAAGTAGGGAACCAAGAAATACTGTTGAAAATTGAAAGAATAAGAAATAATGGCTTAAATATACGATTTAGTTATGAAAGACATCCAATACTTTTTTTTTTTAATGTAACTACCATTAACTGGGAGGAGGAAAAGGGAATGAAGAGTAGGTAAACAAGCTACATCCTCAAATTTCATAGCAAAGAGTCAAAAGATATTAAGTTAACAATTCAACAAACAGGTTTAAGTATTCTATATAATTTGTTATGCAGAAACACCAACAGAAGGACTAAAATCAGAGATGGTGAAAAGAGTTTGCTTCAAGGGAATAAGCTGGGATAGGGAAGGTATTTGGACAGAAAATTGTTGCTTTCCACTAAAATGTCTCTGTATTGCTTAATTAGTTACCAGAAACATGAATAACATCTATGAATTGTTTTTAAACCAAGAGGACCAAAAAAACAGCCATTCAAAAGAGCAAGATTAAATTGTCAAAGAAAGCTTTTTAATAGAATTTCTATGGGATTTTCAAATAACTCATCTTGTTCTATGCTTATACCATCCCTCTGGGTTTAAAAAATTGATAAATCAGGGGCACTTGGGTGGCTCAGTAGGTTAAGCATCTGACTCCTGATCTCAGCTCAGATCTCAATCTCACAGTCATGAGGTTAGCCCTGCACTGGGCTCCAGGCTAGGCATGGAGCCTACTTTAAAAAAAAAAATTGATAAATCATAATTTTCTATCAAATAATTCTATAATGGAACTCGAACCCCTCTAAATGTCTATAATTCCAGATCTAATTATTCAATATATAAAGCAATTTACTGATAAACTTGACAACTCTAAGCAGTGAGTCTATATATTAAAATGTATTTTGTGCCACACCTAAGAATGGTTGTATTTCTCTTGACAGAAAAGATAATACTAAGAACTGCTATTTAAACAGTTGCAAGATATCCTGCTGCTTTTAATGACAGCAATTCAATTCTTTCTCAAAAGTTGTGATCATGGGGGGCGCCTGGGTGGCTCAGTGGGTTAAATCCTCTGCCTTCGGCTCAGGTCATGATCTCAGGGTCCTGGGATCAAGCCCCACATCGGGCTCTCTGCTCGGCGGGGAGCCTGCTTCCTCCTCTCTCTCTGCCTGCCTCTCTGCCAACTTGTGATCTCTGTCTGTCAAATAAATAAATAAAATCTTAAAAAAAAAAAAAAGTTGTGATCATGGTATGTATTAAGATTCTCAGTCTTGATGTGGGGAAAGTAAGGAGGCAGCTATTTCAGAAACTGTCCCTTAGGTTGAAGAAAAATGAAAAAGTATTAGTAATTCATACTTACAGCCTACCTTTCACATGATGATCTTAGTCTACTAAAAGTGAACTAAATAAATCTCACAGAATTCTCTAAGTATTACTGTTTTATCATTTCCCATTTAAAAGATAAGGAAACTAAGGCTAGTTATTGTACCCTGGTAACATGAAAGACAGGCAATTATCTTGCTAAGTCAAACAAACAAAAGGCCTCTCTCTTATCAGAACTTTTAAGACAAAATTATTTCTTCAGACATAAATCAACTAGACAATTGCTTAAATTCCCAATTTCTATCTAGCAGTGCCACTTCTTTGGTTATTATGATACAGAAGTCAGGAACTGCACATAAGTATTGAGACAAGTCAGAAGCAAAATACAAACTAAATTTCAGTTCGTAAGACAACCTAATACCTTAGCTACTCCAGAAATGGTAAGAGTCCTGCACGTGACTGTCATTTGCTAAAAAGAATGGAGTGGGAGGAGGGGAAGTGAAATAACAATCATGATTTATTTAGACTTACATGAAGAATATGGTATCAAAATTATACAAAATGAAGAAAATATGAAGTGCTCATTTTAACAACAACACATTGGATTAATGGTTCAGAAAAATGAAGCAGTAAGTACTGACATGTTTAAAACACACACACAGATTTCAGGCTAAAGAAAATTCAGTAACTCGTTCAGGTCCAAGTAGAACAAGAATATTTGGACATGGCAATTCACAAAGGTATTTTCTTAGCAGTTACTTTAAAAAAAAACAAAAAACAGGGGCGCCTGGGTGGCTCAGTGGGTTAAAGCCTCTGCCTTCGGCTCAGGTCATGATCCCGGGGTCCTGGGATCGAGCCCCGCATCGGGCTCTCTGCTCGGCAGATAGCCTGCTTCCCCCTCTCTCTCTCTGCCTGCCTCTCTGCCTACTTGTGATCTCTGTCAAATAAATAAATAAAATCTTTAAAAAAAAAATTTATTTATTTGACAGACAGACAGGACCCTGGGATCTTGACCTGAGCCGAAGGCTGAGGCTTTAACCCACTGAGCCACCCAGGCGCCCCTGTCAAATAAATAAATTTAAAAAAAACTTTAAAAAAACAAAAAAACAAAAAACTTCATTCCACCAAAATTACTTTCTATATTCCTCTATGGACTGTATTCCTTGATCACCTGAGAACTCTTATTCTAACAGAATGAACTGGTCAAAACCCTTGAAAATGAAATTATTCTCAGGAAAAAAAACATCACACCATTAATTACTAAACTATTTTAAACTTCAAAGTGGTGGGCACCTAGGTGGCTCAGTCGGTAAGAATCTGCCTTCAGTTCAGGTCATGATCCAAAGGTCCTAGGATTGAGCCCCGCACTGGGCTCCCTGCTCAGTGAGGAGCCTGCTTCTCCCTCTCCCCCTCCCCTTGCGCATGTGTTCATGCATGTGCTCTCTCTCTCTCAAATAAATAAAACCTTTAAAAATAAATAAATGTCAAAGTGGTATCTGAATTAACCTAGAAAACAGAGTCATTGCAAATAGTAAGCCTAAAGTTTAATGGCTGAATGATGATCTGTGATTTTTAAGATATCTTCAATTAAATGATTTTGCACATCAACTGTAAGATTCATCCTGATTTCAGAAACATTAAAAAGTTTGTATATGTACATTTAGAACCAAGAAGATTAAGTACAAAAGATTATCTATCTATCTACATTAGTTTTCTAATGTAGAAAACTAAGAGCTGATATAATAAAAGTTGATGCTGGAACGTACAAGAATCCACCTTCCAACCTAACAAAAATTTAGTCTAAAACCAAATAGCATTCATTCCTAAAACACTCTATATGTCCAGTAAAATTACAAGGTCTAAAGCTAATCTGGAATAAATGTGACTTAAAATTTACATTTATAGATGTATCAGCACTTGAAAGTAGTGCAGTCAATTCAATGACAAGCTCAAAATAGTTATTTTATTCAACTGACTCGTAAATTTAATAAAATCATCAAAACTTGTCAGTGCCAGACATAGTCCAACTACATACTTGCGAATATAACAGGAGTGATACAGACGTTATCAGGAGAACAGACCATGATAACAGCATGCCAGTGTTTTAAGAAACAAATTCTTGCCAAAGAGCAAAAATTGATCAAATATGTAACTATAATCTTCCTCTTCACTCAAAATAGATGAAATTAATTTATGCCATTGTTTAAATAAAATACCCACTTAAATGTTTCCTGTATCCTACCCTACATTACTTTTCCATAATACTTGAAAACTGAGATTTTTTTAAGAAAACGTTTCTACACAAAATCATTTAGTTCTTCAATTATAGCACATTTCATGCAATTGAACACCTATGTGCAAAGTGCTTGAGTGACTATAAAATGCATATAATCACAGCATCTGAGTATTTCTAGTTTAACACTACGTCCTCAAAGGCTAACATATATCTCATTGTCCTAAAATTTATCAAGTGAGCTTGAAAAATATCTACAAGACTTTAACTGGCACAAAGTCTGACAATGACAGCATTGGTGTATGAGACCTTATCAGATGCCAAATAAATGCTTTATCACGTTTAGTTCTCACAACAGCCTACGAAGATGGTACCATTATTATCTCCATTTTACAGAAAAGGAAACCTAGGATTAGAAATGTTAAACTATGGGGGCACCTGGGTGGCTCAGTGGGTTAAGCCTCTGCCTTTGGCTCAGGTCATGATCTCAGGGTCCTGGGTTCGAGCCCCACATCGGGCTCTCTGCTCGGCAGGGAGCCTGCTTTCCTCTCCTCTCTCTGCCTACTTGTGATCCCTCTCTGTCAAATAAATAAATAAAATCTTTAAAAAAAAAAAAGAAGAAGAAGAAAAAAGAAATGTTAACTTACGTATCTAAGATCACAAGGCTATTTGCCAGAACCTATAATTAAACCCAGACCCCACCTCTAGAATCCAAGCTCTACACTGCTTCTGATAAACTTTCTCCTATAAAATGACACCAAATGGAAAAGACTTCTCACCTGAATAAAAACCAATTAATGATAATAAATCGGAATTTCATTTTGAAACTACCTCTAACTTTGAATCTTCTGATTAGTACTGGGATCTTAATATCCATGGAAGATCCAATCCCTATAATAAACTCTGGTTCTAAGGAAACCAGTAAATAAATACTATGACCTTCCTACAGTAGGCACTGTAGATATAATGATGAATTTAAAAGATGCCCTCATGATTCTCAATTTTTTTCTCAGTTGTTAGAACTTAAGCAAAGATGACAAAAATAAAATAACTTCACTATCAACTAAATCAGGGGAAAGGAAGAGTGAAGAATTAAACTTTTTCTTTTAACTTAAAAAACCAGCAGGGAAGCAGCATTTTTATACTTAAAACATATAGTAAATGATTTAATCACTTCAGATACTGAAACCCGTAAAACACCTGGAGATCTTCTAGAGGAAGGTCATAAATCACAATTTTAAAATCACAGATTACAGGGGTGCCGGGGTGGCTCAGTTGGTTAAGCATCTGCCTTCGGCTCAGATCATGATCCCAGGGTCCTGGCACTGAGCCCTGCATCAGGCTCCCTACTCAGCAGAGAACCTGCTTCTCCCTCTCCCTCTACCCTCCCCCTGGCTTGTTCTCTCTCTCTCTCTCTCTCTCTCTGTCAAATAAATGATTAAGTCACTTCAGATACTGTCACCCATAAACTACCTGGAGATATTCTAGAAGAAGGTTCTAGGATTTAGTAGCCTTGTGATCTTAGATACATAATTGAACATTTCTAATCCTGGGTTTCCTTTTCTGTAAAATGGAGATAATGATACCATCTTCATAGGGCTGTTGTGAGAACTAAACGTGATAAAGCATTTATTTGGCATCTAGTAAGATCTCATACACTGATACTGTCATTTATAGACTTTGTCCAGTTAAAGTCTTGTAGGTATTTTTCAAGTTCACTTGATAAACTTGGGAAAATGAAATATATGTTAGCCTTTGAGGATGCAGTGTTGTTAAAATAGCAATACTCAGATGCTGTGATTATATGCATTTTATAGTCACTCAAGGAAAGCACTTGGCACATAGGTGCTCATAGGTGCTCAACTGCATGAAATGTGCTATAATTGAAGAACTAAATGATTTTGTGTAGAAACATGTTTTCTTTAAAAAAACCTCAGTTAAACATCTGCTTCAGTTCAGGTGACGATCTTGGGGTCCTGAGATGGAGCCCAGCATCAGGCTCCCTGCTCAGCAGGGAATCTGCTTCTCCCTCTGTTCTTCCCTCCCACTTATGCCCTCTTTCTTTCTCAAATAAATAAATAAAATCTTAAAAAAAAAAAAAAATCACAAATTCACAAGAATGAATCTGTCAGTAGAGGGATTCCTTCAGCCAAAAAGCAATTCAGACAATACTTAATACTTTAACCAATGCAATAATACCAATTTCTATTATATGCCAGCCAGGCACTGTCTTGGATTCTTTACACACACCATCTCAAAACTACATCTTATCCCCTACTTAAAAAAGGATGGGGAGGACTAGGTTTGAATATATAATCTATACCTGTTTTACACACTGCAGTAAGATAAAGTAAAAGACGATCCACGTATGTGAAAAAATTGATGCAATCCTCAGTTTCACACATGATACATTAATCTCTCCTAAGCAGAATTTGGTCTTTTGATACATCACTCAAGAAACAGGATTTTGGGGGTGCCTGGGTGGCTAGTCATTAAGCATCTGCCTTTGGCTCAGGTTATGATCCCGGGGTCCCGCATCAGGCTCTCTGCTCAGCAGGAAGCCTGCTTCTCCCTCTCCCACTCCACCTGCTTGTGTTGTTCCCTCTTGTCACTGTCACTCTCTCTCTCTGTCAAATAAGTAAATAAATAAATAATCTTAAGAAAGAAAGAGGATTTTGAAGGATTTTACGGTGGTACTCCCAACAGGGGGAAAGGCAGGGCTTCAAGAAGGAGTCTTTGCTAACAAGCAATCATGGGAGAACTGAGCACAGAGCCAGGAAAAGCACTATCTAGACCCCACTCCCCACAGACCTAGCCAGCCCATCCTCTCCCTTTTCTGATAAGCTGAAGATGCCATGTGGAAACCCTTACTATCAGAAGCTGAGGAACTGAATTTCAGTTTTCTTGTGCATATGCAGGCACAGTCTGTATCTGAGTATCTCTTACCCACCCACCCCAACCTCCTTTCTTTCATCTAAATGTCATATTTTCTCCTTTCTTACCTTTCTTATCCATACTAACTCCACCTCCCCATTTCCCAGCAGCAGGTCATTTTGTGTTTTGGCCAGGCAGCAGAGGGGTCATGTCAGCCAGCTAAGGCCCTCTGGACTTGTGCTGTGACAGCAAAAACAAACAGAACCCTTTCCCCACACTGGCATGTTCTAGCACAAAGGCTTAAAATTTGAGGCTATCTGCCTTCCACACAACTCCTTCATCAGAAGTCAGGGATCAGCAACACACTTTCGGGAAAGGTATGACTACCACAGTCCCTTGGAATGAGTTGCTGACCACTCATGATCACTCCAACATCTCTACCTAGAAGCTCATGTTCCACATGGAGGCTTGAGAAGGTTCTTCCTGATCCTGAGAATTTATTAGGCCGGAAGGAAATTGACTAGGCCAAAGGTCTGCTAGATTGTAATGGTTTTTGGTCTTCAGGAAAGGACCCCTTAACCCAGACAACCCAATAAAATATAAAACTATCATTCAACACTCAGACATTCCTCTATGCCTAAAACTTACAAAATGCCTTCATTATGCTTCCTATTTGACATCTTTTAAAAGGTATTAGAACAAAACAAGAACATTAAATCACAAAATCGGGAAAAACTGTACTCAATCTAGTTTACTCTTAAATTATTTTCCAAGAGATATTCTATAATTAAACAATATTAAAGTTTATGTCTCTCATAAGCAACTGATGTGGCAATAGAGAATCATTCAAGTATCTACCTTCCAGATCTATTGTCTAGAGAAAAAAAAAAACATATCAAGATGGACCCACTGCCTAATACAATAAAACCAAGATGTATTTGTCAAACTTCAGCATTTCTAACTTTACTAATGGGGAGTAGTAGAAAACACACATCATTCAACAACTATTTTAATAGAATCCTACTCCCTGTCCTGTGATTCAGAAAATAATAAAATATTTATAGTCAAGTAAATCAAACTATCACACTTTTACACACATTTTCCTATATATGCTCAATTAATAATACATAAACACACACAATGGATATATATATTTATGGATGTGCCATTCTGGATAACTGACTTTAAATATTAAAAAAATTCATACTGCCTACAATTAAAACACTGTAAAAGAAATAATCTTGAATAAGAAAAAAAAATCCATGAATGTCATGGTCCACACCCCAGAAAAACAACTAAATACAACACAAAGATAGAACTTAAAACCATAAATTGATACTAAAACTTTTTAAAAAGGGTATAGTAATTGAGGTACCTTTTAGCACTAGTTGACAATTTAGCAGCTGTTTTGCTGGATATTTTTCCCTCCTTTTTCTTGGGCTGAACTTGTTCTCTTTCTGGTTCTTGCTGAACACTTTCACGTTGGTCTCCATCAGAACTTCCTCCACTAGTGCTTGGGCTGTCATCAACTCTTTGTGCCTCAGTGGACATTTTAGATCCTGGATTGAAAATAAAAAATCAATTATTTAGTTATGGGAGGACTACCTCTAGAATAGAGAGAAAGTAAACCTCAAAGTAGAAGCAAAGCTAATATACAATGAATATGGTTGCCACTTACAAATCAGCTTTGGGAGTTGCCAAAACGTTTCTCTCAAAATGTACCTAGGGAAAAAAAATGAAAACCACAAAATATACACACAAAATGTCACAGTAACATTATTCATAAAGCTTGGGCACCTGGGTGGCTCAGTTGCTTGAGTGACTGCCTTCAGCTCAGGTCATGATCCTGGAGTCCCAGGCTCAAGTCCTGCATCAGGCTCCCTGCTCAGCAGGGGGTCTGCTTCTCTCTCTGACCTTCCCCCTCTCATGCTCGCTCTCTCTCATTCTCTTTCTCTCTCAAATAATAAAATCTTTTTTAAAAATTACTCATAAAGCCAAAAGAGGAAACAACTCTAACATCCACTAATAAATGGATAAACCAAATGGTATACAGCCACACAATGGAATATTATTCAGCTGTAAAAAGTAATGAAGCGCAATATGTACACACTACAACACGGATGAACTTTAAAACATTATGCTAAGTGAAGGAAGCCGGTCACAAAAGATAACAAACTATATGTTTCCATTTACATGAACTGTCCAGAATAGGCAAATTCACAGAGACAGAGAAGTCGGTAAGTGGTTGCCAGGGACTAGGAATGAGCGAAAAATGGGTAAAGGAGTGCTAATAGGTATGAAGTATTCTTTTGGGGTGATGAAAATGTTCTTAAATTAGATAATGGTGATGTTGTACAACTCTAAATATTCTGAAAACTACTAAATTCAAATCCTCCAAACTAGTCAACTGTTATCTTACGGTAACAGAAGAACACAAAAGAACACATGATTCTAAATAAAAACTGAACCACGTGATGGTGTCAGCATTGATCAAGCAATATACCAAGCAAATGTGTTTCACAAGAAATGGACACTGTCTTGAGATGCTGAAGGACTCCCCTACCCCCCTTCCCAGCCTTGGATAAAATATCTCTAAAGGCTTTCAAATTCCCTTTGCTCAGAGTTCATGCTCCCCACACAGCTCTGATTATCAACTCAACTTTCTTAATACCTAATATATAGCAGCAGCTATAACCTGGATAGCAGACACAAAAAATTCTAGTAAGTGAGAAGGGATATCCCTTCTCAACTGTCAACCCATCATAATCAATTTCTGAGTCTGATTTCTATGAACAGATCCCTTATGACCAAACTAGCTTAGAGTGTACTGACAAATTCAAAACGAAACTGACAAATCAATGTCCAGACTCTAAAGAGCCTTGTGCTCACCATGTTACTGTCACCTAATAACCACTTTGTAAAAGAAAGTACCTCAAATAAAGCACTGGTATTTATTACTATAATTAGTCTAAATATATAGCTAGTTGACAATGATGAAAATTCATCATCACCCAAGATTTAACTTACAGCTTGCTCTAAATCAAAGTGATTTCATAATACAGATCTTTAATGGATTGAAATTTTTATGGTAAGACAAACCAAAAAGCAATGCAAGAGAATGGAAGAGAGGTGAACAGTCAACAGAAAATACTGAATGCCTTCCATGAGACGTCACACAAGCACACCATCACCCCCTCTCAACTCCAACATCCCATCCGCCATGCCAAACAAAACGGATCTGCACAAGCAGCTCTGAAACACATTGACAGAGAAATCTGCCTGCTCTTCTACCTATTCCATAAATGGAGAGCATCAGTCTCCACAGCTGTGACACCTTTTATGAGCACTAAAGTCACTTAATAGAATACTGAAATTTTATATCAGTATGGTTCATGTCTAGCTCTAACAGTCCTAACATATTTCTTGCTTTTTTTTTTTCATTTTTATTTCACTTTAATTCTTACCCTTGGATTTAACATTGATTTTTTTTTTCTAGCTTACTTCTTTCAATTAAAATATATCACAAGTTTAAAATTTAGTAAGTATGTATATATAAGAGCATGTTAGAGCAGATGTGCATGGAAGTCAGAAAGAGACCAATTCTCAGGGAAAGGTCCTTGGATATAGCAAAATGCTGTTGGCAATATTTTAAGAAATGTGGAATGAGTGAGAATTCATTTTATACATCCTAAACCAGAAGCAATCCATTACATGACAAATATAGGGAAATCTAAATGAAATGAAATTCTTTTTTACTGAACCTGGAGCCTCAGCTTAATAAACTATGCCCTCAGTTTCAGTTATATATTACATTAGTTATACACATTTATATATATACATTTATACAGTTATAGGTATATATATAGTATATATTCTTCTTAATGTTCTTATTTATGTACATTTGTATGCTAATAATGCAATGAGCATATAATTACTTGAAGGATTACTCAATGATTCAATCTGAGCCATAATCTGAAGCCCAAATTTCAAAAATTTCTTCAGAATATCGGAAAACTAAAACTAGTCTCTCTAGAGAACTACTGAAAAGTACTATTATGGGGCACCTGGCTGACTCAGTTGGTAGAGCATACAACTCTTGATCTCAGGGTTGCGAGTTTGAGCCTAATGTTGGGTGTAGAGATTACTAACTCAATAAATTTAAAAAGAAATGATTAAAAATATCCAAATAGGGAGTGAGTGCTAATAGGTATGGTGTTTCTATTTAAGGTGCTGAAAATGTTCTAAAAACAGATAGTTGTGATGGTTGCACATCCTTGTGACTATATACTGAGACCATTTAGTATACTATCTATTTTGAAAGGGTGAGTTTTGCAGAACATGGATTATAACTCCACAAAGCGGTTATTTAATAAATGGGCTTAGGTCTCAGTGTGTTTGGCTGATGGAGTTTAGAAAATTGACAGATCAAGAAATGAATGGAGAAGTATTGAATATGTGGATACTAAAAGAACGCCAAGAGGGTAAGTATTAGAAGAAATCCTTAAGGAAAATTCTTAAATTGTAATACATATATAGAACAGTACACAAATGGTGAGTGTTGGCCAATGAGTTGTCATGTACTGAACACACTTATGTTACCAGTATCCAGGCCAAGAAACAGAGCATATTCATCTCTCCTGTCACTACCCTAACCTCTAAGACCACATCTTGTCCATCTTTGAACTTCACATAAACTGTATGATAATATATACTCTTAAGTTTCACTCCTTTCCATAAAGAGAAACCCAAATAGATGTATAATTTCTATAGTTTCACCATACAGAAAAAATTTTATTTCCACTTTTGACCTCATTTTATTTCATCCAAATGTTAATGTAAAATGATTAATTCATCAGAGACCACTAATAAACACTACAGAAACTTTTAGAAACAAAGTTTTCATATCTTTTTCAAATATCAAGAGTAAGGCAAATTTCCACTGATTTTGGTCTTTAAATGCCTAATTACAGAAAAAAGTATTAGGAAAAAAATTATTGCACCACTCAGGTGGCAACTAATTTTTATGAAGAAAAAGCAGTCTACAAGCATTTTAATTAGCTATAAATATAAAATTGGTGTTTTGTCTTTTTAAAGTATAAATGAATAAAAAGTCATGAATTAAAACTCTTTTTTTTTTTTTAAAGATTTTTTTTTTATTTATTTATTTGACAGAGAGAGATAGGCAGTCAGAGAGAGAGGAGGAAGCAGGCTCCCTGCTGAGCAAAGAGCCCGATGCGGGGCTCGATCCCAGGACCCTGAGATCATGACCTGAGCCGAAGGCAGCGGCTTAACCCACTGAGCCACCCAGGCGCCCCAAAAACTCTTTAAAGCTATATTCTAAATCAGCATTTTAACATTATCTTTAAGATTAATTCCTAATTAGCTAATTTGATCAAATCATCTAATCTAGAAGGAAGATAAATTTAAATTCCAGGGTTATAAACATAGAGCTCTTCTTCAATGATAGTTTCAAAGCTAGTAAGATATTTAAATCTACATTTTTAAATATAGACTCAAACTAAAACTTGGCTTCTAAACATAAAATAGATAGACTTTCCTCAAAAAATGTGTTATATTTAGAGTTTAGATATTGTTCCTTCTTCAACACACAAATTAAGCCTGTATTAGCTATGTACTCTATGTAGTAATTACAGTCCTGGAAATCAACAATATAGTAAATGAAATTCACTTGTTCCATAAAAATGAAATGATTCGGTTATAAACATAACTGATAAGTAAAAGCAACTATAGTAACTTCATAAATTTGATTACTATCCAGATAAGCCTTATAACTGTATTTTATGGTATAAAACTGCAAAAGCAATGTTCATTTGAGCTTTTACAAGAAAATGCCTAATTCTGTCATGTAATATCTTGTTATTTGTCTTCCTACTAAAATTTCTAAACTTTCTTAAAATGTAAAATAAAACACAATTTTTGAGGAAAAGGTGCTATGTTCTGGGGGAGATAAAATGGGGTATGACATTATATGAAAACACTCCATCATCAGCATCAACCCACATACAAAATGCTAAAGAGCCAGAGCATCCAAATCGCTGAGACAATTATTTAAATCCCAAGGTCCAGACTGAATTATTACCACATATTCACAAACACACTTTTTAAAGAATAGAGGATAAAAAAAAAAAAACTAAGAAGAGCTTAAAATCTTTCCAAAGCGCTAGATAATCTCAAGGTAAGCCCTAGGACTTCCTTTTGTACTTTTAAATAAAAATATCTGAGTAGACTCTCAAGAATACACAATATAAAACGATGAATCTTGAAAACATGCAAATAGGTCTAACAGCCACCGAGCACAGGATGATGTCTTTCTAAAACGGCCTTAATTTCCTTAAGGGAAGATGGATTGGACATTTCTGGTTGGTCGTGGGGGGAAAAAAGCCACAAGAAGCTACGCTTTATCTTCATTAGAAATGGTAAAGGGCAAAAGGATCAAAACATTATGAGAGAAGAGAGGGGGAGAAGTGGAGGGAGGAGGGCCGAGGGAATCCAGTTTCAAACCAGGCCGGGGGGAGCTGCAGAGAAGAGACCAGAAAAAAAAATGGGCTTCAGCTCCAAACTGTGACAAGCGCTAGGCTTCACAAAAGACCAATACAACACACACTTCACACCAGGGTATACACAAACACACCCCACAAGGTCTTCCCCAGGAGGGCCACGGGGGTGCCGCGGCGGGGGAGCCAGACCCGGCACTCACCGGGAGAGACACCATGTGCAGCAATTATGCAATTAGGGAAAATAGCAAAAGATCAAGCCGGGCACTTTCCACCGTGACATTTATCCAGTACTTTTGCAAAGACTTAGTTCCAGGATGCGGCTGGGAAAGGAAAGGGGCTGGGAGGGTGGCGAAGGATGGGGAACTGAGAACGGAAGGGGGTAGAAGATGGGCAGGGAGGGACGGGGGGGGGGTGAGAATGGAAGGGGGGAGGGGTGGAAAGGGCGAGAAACCGGGGCAAGGAGGCTCGCGGGAGGGGGCGCAGGGAATGGGGCACGCCGGGGAACAGGGGAGAGAACTAGGGCGCAAGCGGTGTAAGCAGAGACCTGCGACGTGTAGGCAAGGTTGGGGGGGAAGCCCGCCAGAGGGAGGACGCCGGGGACGGGGACGGATTGGGGGGGGGCACCGGCGAGGCCCGGGCGAATACCTGAGGGAGGGGCGTCCGCGCAGGTCGTGGGCTCCAGCCCAAACGCGGGGAGAGAGGGCTGCGGGGGCGGGAGTGCTGGGAGGCCTCGAGGACGGGGTGTCCCCGCAGACCGTCTAGTCACCGAAAGCCGGACCCGCGCACCACGCACCCGGCCGCCCGGCCACGCCTGTACCCGCCGCGCTCGCGCCCGCCCGGACTCACCCTCAGGGCCTCCGCCGCCGCCCGCGGCCGTTCCAGCTCCGGCTCCCGAGGCTATTGCCCGCGGCTGCTGCTGTGGCCGCCCCTGAGTCCTGGAAAGTGAAGCCACCGCCTCCGTGAGACGCTGCCGCCGCCCGGCCGTCCGCGCGCGCGCCCGCGAGTGCGCGTCCCCGCGTGCCCGCCCGGGAGAGACCGCGAGAGCGCGAGCCCCACGTCGGCCGTGCCGCGCCGCGCGCCTCCCGGCACCCCAAGGCCGCTCGGCCCCGCCTCCTCCCCGCGCGCGGCCGCGAGGGGGCGGGGGCGGGCGCGCGCACAGTCGGGCTGCCCGGCCGGCCTGGCGAGGGGGCGGGGAGGCGGCGCGGAAAAGTAAAGTGACAGCCGAGTCCCGCAAGTGAGCAGCGGCGGGGGTGGGCGAGGGCAGTCCCACGGAGAAGCGAAGGCAGGGACACAGGAGAGGAGAGGGAAACAGAGGCTGACGAGACGACCTGAGGGGAAGGGACGCTGGGACCTTGACGGGCACGCGCATTAAAGGGAAATGTTGGCTGGGGGTGGTGGGAGTTGCCCTAAGACGGAACTGGGTGCGGCATTCTACGCCCATCCACTGCAGCCCTGGACTTCCCTCAAAGAGTCTGCAAAGTACGCTACTGGGACTGACCCTGCTGACATACCAGCCAAAACTCGGATGCACGGTGCGCACATGCACCCAAGATGAGTAACGTTCGCACTATCCTGGAGAGTTCGCAAAGGCTAACCCAGACTCTACGCTACAGTGTAACAAGAATGTTCTGTCTTTTGGTTTGCCCTGTCCTAGAATGTACACGGGTACCCAGGAGCTCCACGCCATTTCTCACGCCCTGGGATACTGGGGAGAGAGGTGAAAGGAGAAGGAGCTATCAGAACGAGTAGGAGCTGCATTAATGCCCAGTCAAAGACAATGGGAACTGTGGCAGTGCTGTGGCTAACCGGAGGGAACATTAGGTTCCCCTAAAATCTTCACCCCAAATAACCATTAAAAAAAAATCCCTATGTCTGCTATGCAAACTCAGCTTCTACAAAATTTCCCCCACCTCTACCCCTAGCTCCTCTTACCAACAGATAACTGTTGCTGCTCCTAGTCCCATTCTATATAGGAGCTGTCGCTATATGTGTGACATATCCTGGAGCTGTCACTTTTTGTGGCTAAAGTGTCCAGCCTACAAAGGGCTGAAGATAGCCCCACCAGAGTCCAGCACGATTCAAGCAGCCAACAGAAATCAGTGCAGTAAGACCCCAGAGGACAGGAGCAAGTCAAGATCCATACACATGTCTATAACTGAAAATCCCTTTATCCTTCTTGAGGAACATTAAATAATAACATCCTTGAAAATTGGCGATGGCGGGTATTGGCTTCCAGCCTTCAGAAATTACTATTGAGTAAAAAGTGGGTGTGTTCTTGGGTGTCCTTTCTATGCAGCACTCAAGGATATCAACAGGCCCTGTACCCTAAAACTCAAAAACATGTATTGGAAGATTACATATTAGCATGTCCTGGGGTTATTATCAATTATATAGCCACCTATACCTCTCACATGGTACAATATTTTATGCATATAGTGCATAAAATTTGCTTTTTAATATTAGAATATGACCAAAATATAACATTTCATAGATTGCCTTAAATGTCTGCATAATTTATTTTATCTCATTAAATCTCCATATTTTAATATTTTCATTTCCTGATTGTGTTTTGTGATGATTTGGTGAGAATAGATGACAGAATTCCCGGTTTCTAGGTCTCTATACTTTTCTCCAACAGACTACTTGTGTATATATACTCAGATATATATCCTGTTGGGTTTTGCTTGTTTTTTAATGAATATTTTATAACAAAGTTCCCTTCTGTTATAGAAAGTATCAAAGTTGTTTTTTAGTCCTGGTCATTGGCAGCTGGTGGCTAGGAATGCAGCAATGTCAACTTCTAACTCTGTGAAAGAATTGGAAAATTTTTCACTGTTTAACTGCTGAAACTATGATTGCTGTGGTACTTCATTATCTGCAAATGTTATAACTGCTGTGTACTATTTATTGAATTTAAGAAATTAAGGGTATAATACAAATCAGAATTGCCTTTTCTTTAATCGAAAGAATGTTGAGTACTAGGCACTGTCTAATTGGTTGGGATATGGAATAAAAGAGAAAAATCCAGGGCACCTGGGTGGTTAGTTAAGCGTCTGTCTTTGGCTCCAGTCATGATCCTGGAGTCCTGGTATGAGGCCCGAGTGGAGCTCCCTGCTTAGCAGGGAGTCTGCTTCTCCTTCTCCTCCTCCTCCCCACTCGTGTCCTCTCTCTCTCTCTCTCTCTATCTCAAATAAATAAATAAAAATCTTAGAAAGAGAAAGAGAGAGAAATCCCTATCCTCACAGAGCTTCCCTATTTCTGAACTTTCTGTTTGTTTTATAAGTTACATCCAATTCATCAGCAAATTCTGTTGATGCTGCCTTCAAAAGTACACCCTGAAAGTATCCACTGCTTCCCATCTTCCTCCCCACGGCTCAGACTGTAGTCTAAGCTACCATCATCTCTCAACTACAGCCTCCTATCTGATCTTGCTACTTCCCTTACCTACTATCCCTCCATTCCCCCCCATCAGGACACACAACAGTCTATTTTGTCCTTTAAAATATAGGTCTCTCCTCTTCTCAAAACCTTCAGTGGCAGGGTGCCTGGGTGGCTCAGTAGGTTGGGCATCTACCTTCAGCTCAGGTCATGATCCCAGGGTCCTGGGATCAAGCCCTACACTGGCTCCTGATCAGCAGGTAGCCTGTTTCTCCTTCTCCCACTGCCATTCCCCCTACTTGTGCTCTCTGGCTCTCTCTAGCTCTCTGTAAAATAAATAAATAAAATCTTTAAAAGAAAAAGAAAAGAAAACTTCCAGTGGTTTCCCATCCTAGAGCAACACCCAGAATTCTTACAATGGCTTCATGGCCCATGATCTGCCCCCACCCTCCATCAGGACCCCCTCTAATCACATAATAAAACTTTACCCCATTCTCATTTCCCGCCAACCACACTAGCCTCCTTGCTATTATGGAACACACCAAACATTTCTTTAAATACTTCTGACTTAACAATTTCCTATCTCTAAAACATTCTTCCCTTTACCTCTCCCCTCAGCTCTTCTTATAGCCCTTATTCTGCTTAATTTTTTTCATGATCATCATAATAAATCTAAACTAATGTCTTTTTTTTTTTTTTAACTTACTTGTTTATTTTAGTCTTCTGTTTCTCCCCTGGTCCTCGCCACTCCCTCCTCTACATATAAGTACTTTGGGAACAAGAATTTTGTTGGTTGAGGTTCATTGAGATATACACACACACACACACACACACACACACACATACATACATATGTATACATATATATGTATATATTCAATCAATACTGGTCCAATGAATGAAATTGAACTCTTGCTGTTAATGACATAGTAGACACTCTTTTTAATTTCTCCAATAATAATTAGCACTTCGTGTGTTCTTGATTTGTACCAGGCAAAGTTCAAATACTTTACATATACTAGCTCACAAACACCCCATAAGGTTGCTTTCATTTATAGACCCCACTGTATAGATGAGAACACCAAAGTACAGAGAGATTAAGTCACTTGCCTACAGTCACACAGCTAGTGAGTAGCAGAACTGGGATTTGAAATCAGCAGTTTGGCTCTGGAATTGATGAAATTCAGGACACATTAATTTGAGCCCAGTGTTACAAACAGATTTCTCTTGATTTTCTCAAGTCCTCTCCCCTAAGACTCAAACTTGGTCTCCAAAACAAATAGCTTACCTGCCTTATATTTCTTGCTCTGATCCATCAATCTATCATCATGAACTCACTCCTTTCCTATATTTCTAATTTCTGGGCTTTAATATATAGCCTACATTTTTCCCCCTAGAATTGGTAAATAAGAATGGTTTTTATAGGGCCCTTCTTTTTTTCTTTAAAGATTTTATTTATTTATTTGACTGAAAGAGAGATCACAAGTAGGCAGAGAGAGAGGGGGGAAGCAGGATCCCTGCTGAGTAGAGAGCCTGATGTGGGGCTCAATCCCAGGACTTTGAGATCATGACTTGAGCTGAAGGCAGAGGCTTAACCCACTGAGCTACCCAGGTGCCCCTTATAGGGCCGTTCTTATAATTTTTGTTATCACCAACCTAGTATGGAGTATGGTACATGAGTAGGTAGAGTCACAATTAGTTTTCTAGCATGACTGAAAGTGTGCTAGAAAAGACCTGGGGGTAACTGCACTGGTTTCAGCAAAATGCATCATACTGGGAGAGCTGCTCCTTGTTTGGCTGCTCCCATTCTTGTTAGGCACCCAATGGTCAAGGATTGTTAAATACTTGGATTATACTCCCTGGAGGAAATATCATTATTAGCTTAAGTTTACCAAAGATTAGGACCCTGTGAGAATGAGATGAAAGACAACAATCTTTTGCTTACAGTCTGGCTTGAAAGGGGCTATAGGACACTCTGTGTTCACTCTGAATGTCTTGGATACTTAAGAGGAAAAACACTGATGTGGGATAATTGCAGCTCCATTAAAGCTGAGACCCTAGGAGCCCATTACTTAGTACTGTACCAACACAGAGGCATGTACCAGGTGCTTAAAAAATGTTTGATGCAAAAGAGGATTACCAGAGAGGCGGCAGGTGAAGGGAGTGTAAAAAAAGTGATGGGGATTAAGAGCACACATATCGGGATACTTGGGTGGCTCAGTCAGTTAAGTGGCTGCCTTTGGCTCGGGTCATGATCCCGGGGTCCTGGGATCGAGTCCTGCATCAGGCTCCTTGCTCAGTGGGGAGCCTGCTTCTCTCTCTGCCTCTGCCTGCCAGTCTTCCTGCTTGTGCTCTCTCTGACAAATAAATTTTTTAAAAATCTCAAAAAAAAAAAAAAAAGAGCACTGAGTAATGTATAGAATTGTTGAAGCACTATATCGGACACCTGAAACTGATATAACTATATGTTATGTATAGTATGCTAACTACACTGGAATTAACATTTAAAACTTAATAAACTTAATTAAAAAAAAAAGTTTGTTGAATGCATGAATAAATGAATTCCTAACAGGTAATGGAAGAATGCTGAGGACAAATGCCCTTGGTGAGGGACTGCCACCTGGGCTGCCATGTACAATTATACATACTGTACATTGCAAAAATGTGCAGAGCAGGCACCCCCTAAATGTGGTCAAATGAATGAATGTACTTGCTCTTTCAACTGCCATTTCACCATTTACATAAATTAAGATGCAAACACAGAATTCTGGCTGTTCCACCCACCCTTGGTCCCTGCCCAAGTACGGTAGTCAGCTTCTAAGATGTCCCCAATGATCCCCACCCCTGGTATTCACACCCTTGTGCAATTCCCTCCCACTTCATACTAGGGCTGGCTAACAAATGATAAGAAGTGATAGTACCTCACTTCTGAGATTAGTATATAAAATATATTAGGACTTCCATCTTGGTTGCTTGCTGGTTCTCTCATTCTCATCATTCACTCTGGGGGAAGCTAGCTGACATATTGGAAACAGCCCTATAGAGAGGCCCATTGACTCGAAACTAAGGTCTCCTACTGACACCCATATGAGCAAACTCAGAAGGAGATTCTTCCACCTTAGTCAAGCCTTCAGATGCTGCAACCTTGCTCAACATAGGCCGTGCAAACTCATCAAAGACCCTGAGACAGAGTCATCCAGCTAAACCACTCTTGAACCTTGAGATAATAATGTTGTTTTCAGCCACTAAGTTTTGAGGATAATTTCTCAAGCAGCAGTAGATAATTAATACACATGCTCTCTGATGAGGATGTTCCCTCCTCAAGTCCTCTATGTATCAAGGATGCTACCACTGTGGGAGTTTCTGCAGGGCAAGGAGTCCCACTCAGTGCTGAAATGGGCCATTACTTCGAACTTCTCAGAAATATAGTGGGGTCTAAGTAGGTGCTGAGGTATGGGTAAAGGGTAACCAGAGAGAGCATAGGCCAGGAATGGGAAAAAGGAAAGGTGGTTCAGAGGAGCCATCCTTAGACCCCATAGGAGAACAATAGAAAAAAATCTGCTCTGATAAAAACTATCATCAGAACAAAGGAACAAATAATGATATCTAAGAGTCAGGGATTTATTGAGCAATGAGATCATAGATAAGGTTCTTTTTGTTAAAACTATTACACTGCTATTAGTACAATAAATAAAAAAAATGTTTGGAACTTGGCAAAAGTCTGAAGGAGACAAAGACAGAACAAAGGAAAGGCAGTGCCTGATTTTGCCTTTCTTACCCAGTACAGAGATGCTTTGGAAGTGGGCTGTCTGGATTCATGGTCCTGGCTCTACTTCTTCCTTGCCATGATCATGGACAGGGTACTTACCGTCTCATTGGCTCAGATTCCTTGTCTATGAATGGGGCTTATTTTAATAGCTGATACCCAGGGTAGGAGAGAAGATTAAATGAGTTAATGCATATAAGCAACCTAAATAGAGCTTTAAACAAAATAACTGTCATACAAGTATGAGATACTAGTCTTCCTAGTGCTTTGTTAAGTAGGAGGTCATGTCACCCTCAAGTCTGGGTGCTATGATCTGTCTTGAGTTTGCCACTTTTTCTTGCAAAGAGTCTCCCGGTTCATCACAGCAGCATGTTTCCGTGCATCCTACACTGTTTAAAAGCCTATGTCCCCTAGTTTGCTGTGAGCTGCTCAAGGGCAGAGACCATGCTTAGAATAAAGAGTAGGCACCTCCTACGTGTTGGCCAAATGAATGAATATAACTGCTTTTTCAACTGCCATTTCTCCAAATTATGGAATTTGGGCAAGTAGATGTAATTGTTCCATGTCATTCATTTTAACAGCCATTTCAAAGAATGCATAAGCTCTTTACTATTTCTTTTACATTCAGAAAGTATATTAATGAATATTTTCCAGAGCTTTATGAACCCTCTGGCCCTCTCTGTAGATTCCATGAAGAAAAACTGAAATCTCTTTATATAAGGCCAAAATGAAAAAAAAAAAAAAGGTACGATTTGCTGTCTTTCATTTATTGCTTTTATTTTCCTCAGCAGTCATCTTGCTATTCCCTTGTCTACTTGGAAATGCACAGATTTTATTAAAATAACACCTTTATTAAGATATAATTCACAGACCATACAATTCACCAATTTAAAAAATGGCATAGGGCGCCTGGGTGGCTCAGTTGGTTAAGCAACTGCCTTTGGCTCAGGTCATGATCCTGGAGTCCTGGGATCGAGTCCCGCATCGGGCTCCCAGCTCCATGGGGAGTCTGCTTCTCCCTCTGACCTTTTCCCATCTCATGCGCTCTCTCACTCTCTCTCTCTCAAAAAAATAAATAAAAATCTTAAAAATAATAATAATAATAAAATATGGCATAATGATGGTTTTTTAGTATATTCACATATTCATGGAAGGCCACAATTTTTGTGAATGGAAAAGAATAAAGATTCTTCCACTCCTTTCACTTTCTTTCTATTCTGTTATATTTTTCTATTGACCAGGACTTACTATAAGTAGTCTACAGAAGAACAATTTCCTTGGGATCTCTGGGATTATTATTCCAACCAAGATAATATCATGAAAGAAGTCAAGGGTCAGCGCCAGCCCTCAATCAGTCACTTCTCTTACTAGCATGGTCCTATTCATGCTGTGTCTTGGAACACCAGCATCCCCCCATATCAGCTGAGTTTTCCAGGAAGCGGACGCTAAGATGTAGTTAGGAATGCAAGAGACTTACCTACACACCTATGAAAGAAATAAATAGGGGAAAGTAGCAGGAGTAGGCAGTGACATCCTTCAGGCTACGATGCAAACTTGTCTGATCCCTGTGAAGGGAGGGAGGAAGGAGAGAAGATTGGGTAGGAAGAGCCTCAGCCTCTGGGGCAGCTCTGAGGAAGACCTGTCCAGCCCAACAAAAGCTCCAGTGCAAACATTGCCCACAGAGCAGTTCCACGGGGGTGCCTGGGTGGCTCAGTCGTTAAGCATCTATCTTTGGCTTGGGTCATGATCCCAGGGTCCTGGGATGAAGCTCCACATTGGGATCCCTGCTCGACAGGAAGCCTGCTTCTCCCTCTCCTGGTCCCCCTGCTTGTGTTCCTGTTCTGGCTGTCTCTCTCTGTCAAATGAATAAATAAACCAAACCAAACCAAAACAAAACCAAACCCAAAAAACAAAAAAAACAAAACAGTTCCACGTTGGGTAGAAATGGCCAGATCCTGAAGTTTCCATCATGCCTAGTCATTTGCTAAGACTTCCCAGGAAGATCATGTCCTTGGCTCCATAGGTAAGATGGGTCCCAAATGCACATACAGCTGGAAGCTGTCAGCAAACTAAATGCTTTACATCTGATAAGACAGTGCTTTGTTGAAGAGTGATCCAAGTCATGTATCCTCAGAGCTGCATCCTCGAGTTGCCTCTTTGTCAGCAGAACTCCATATTCATGAATATAGTTTGATACTAGACTTCTGTTTGTCCACTGTCTTGGGCTTGCTAACTTGGATGACCTTCTTCACCCATGCTACTATTGCGCACCATCTCCACTTTAACCCAGGTTGTAAGCCTTAGGCTTTGGGTGGTAGCTGATACACTGCCTCTGGTTCTTCCATTTGCATTTGCTTAATAGTTGATATATACAGTCATACAGTCTCATGCTGTCCTCAACATGCATTAGACTGGCCTCAGAAATCAAAACAAATGCCTGACTTCTTTGGAGGTTTGCAAATAGAGTGAATAGAGTATTAGCTTTCCTCACTAACTCTCATCACTCCTCTCTCTTTTAAAGGTAAGAGAAAGAGCCCCGCCAAAGTTTGCTCTGAAGAACACGTAAGAATTCAGAGTCAGGGGGCACCTGGGTGGCTCAGTGGGTTAAAGCCTCTGCCTTCGGCTCAGGTCATGGTCCCGGTGTCCTGGAATCAAGCCCCACATCGGGCTCTCTGCTCTGTGGGGAGCCTGCTTCCACCTCTCTCTCTGTCTGCCTCTCTGCCTACTTGTGATCTCTGTCTGTCAAATAAATAAATAAAATCTAAAAAAAAAAAAAAAGAATTCAGAGTCGGCTTTTTTTGCCCCCCGCCCCGACTCCCCCCACCCCAGCCAAACTTGTTCCAAAACTGCATCCAAAATTGCATCCCTACGGAGCTATGTACCACTGAGGAAGGTTCAGATGACAGAAGCTAAATAGAGTTATCTTTCTGCTTGTTCAGAGTAAAGGGCAAACATACACTGTTTCCTCCATGTATCCTCAGCCTAACTTTGCCAAGGACACTCACAACAAGCTGCTTCTTAACTCATGAGTTGGAGAGTATCAATGGATATATGGTGTGTGTGTAAATATCTTTATATTGTGTATACATAATTTATTCTTAATTTGACTCTCAACATGTATAATTAGCATTGAATGAGTAATAAAAATCACTTTGCAAATACTTCCAGCAAGCTGCTGGATCTTTTTTCCTGATATATAGGCTAGGTTTTTATCAGTGTGGTCTTGTGGAGGATGACCAATTACATTGTTATCACTAAATTACACAAGTACTTCTTTCTGTCACACTATTTAGTAGTATAAACATCATATTGAATTTTTTAAAATTCATTTCAAATTTTTAATTAAGCCATCCATGCCACATTGTTCTTTTCCCTTCCTCTTCAATGAAATCTTTTTTCATCTGTTATCTTTATTTTCCTCATTTTTTTGGTTCTCACTCCTCCAGTCATGGAATCATGTAGGGTGGAGGCAGGTAGGGAAAGGGAAGAAGACAAGCCCACAGCTTGAGTCTAACCTGGGATTCAGAATATCAGGTATGCCGTTAGGGATGGGATATTTAAATGAGGGGCCAAGCATCGAGCATCCTGAGAAGAACAAACGAAAAGAAAAAAAAAAAAAGAAGATTGGAGACTTAGATTATGTACTTACAGACAATGAGCACATCACTCTGAATAAAGCCAATTTTAGGCAAGACATAAAATCTGTTGCTCTCTGATTATTCCAGCTCAAGCCCCCACAGACTGTTAGTTAAGTCCAAGGGGGGAAATGTCCATGACTAAGAACTAAGAGCCATTTATTTGCCCATAAGATACATTTGACATTATAGGGTTCTGGATTGCCAACAACCGCATAGTGTAACCCAAGAAAGAGAGGAAGTCAGCCATTGCCATGTTGAGGGAATTGACAGGATAGTGTCTATGGAAGGGTGTGGGAGCCAGCAGAGCCTTGTTGCAGAGGTGCAACTCTGGCCCAGGGAGGCGCTGGCAGGAAAGAAGGGACTGTGTTATAAGCACATGTGGGAGCTCACCTGGTGACTCTCAGAGAAGATGATACAGGGGACTCTGAAGGAGTTCAGACCTCTCAGCAATAGTGAAAAGGATTTGGCATGATGTCTAACCCAACCACTGTCTGATTTAGAATTCTTTCAAAATAATGTTCTTGGAGATCTCCAGAGATGGGACCTCTCTCGTCCCCTGAAAGTTGACTCCATCTTTGAACAGTTTTGACCTTCTTCACCCCTGCAGTGCCTTCTGATCCTTTTCTCATTATGATTTGGCTTATCCAATAATACTAACAGCTCTTCTGCAAGAAAACTTTTTACATTATTTTAAAAATGTCTAATATGCCCCGTGAGTTGTCCTCTCCCTAAATTAAACATTCCCTTTTTCTTCATTTGTCCCTCATCGGACACAGGTTTGTGTTCCCTCACCATTTAAATCAATCTCTTCTAAATGCTCTTGAATTTGTCTGTGTTTCTCTTAAAATATAGTGTTCAGGAACTGAATGCAGTCTTCCAGGAGGAGTCAGCTTAGCCCACAGCAGAAGGAAGCAGATTGTCACCTGCGATCTCCAGTTCAGGAATCTGATTCTGAACTCCTAAATGTAACATAAATTCCCATGCTGCATGGGGATATTGCTTTTCAACTAAACATTAGATTAGGGTCAAAAGAATAAAAAAAAAAATTTTCTTTTTCAGGAGACCCACAGCTTAGGAAATAATCTTGGTGTATCTATTTAGTACGTTCTAAATCTTTATCTCTCAAATTAGCATATACCCACTGCTCCTTGGGCCTCTAGAAAATAAGGTTGTCAGCATTAAAGAATAGTCACAAATTTCATCTCTTCCAGAAACTCTCGGTTCTCTTAGAGATGTGTTTTTTGGGGAGAAAATGAGGGTATGGATGGCAGGTCAGAATTACATACTTTTATCTCAAGAATAATGAAACTTATTCCTCACGAAAGAATTCAGGTAGCCTTTCCAATGCTTTTGAAATTATGTTATGCTTTCATTTTGGTAGTAAAAACTATAAATTGATTTCTTTGGAAATTATCAACTTGGGCTTCATCTACAGAGCACACACAACAGCAAACTATTAGTATTTTCTTTTCAATAAGGATTTAACTTTTTTCCCACAAGAAAACTTTGGTAAACAAATACATTTACATTCATATCTAGAATATTTTCTGATAGAGCCATGCATGATAATTAATCCAAACATGGTCAACTACACAGTACAACTTCGTCACATTTACACTGTAAATGGTCTGTTTACTAAGCCTTTTTTCCTTTCATACCACAAATTCAACTTCCCCAACATTTCCCAAATTTTTGTTTTCATTTCTCATAGCTGAGTTATACATAAATGTGCTCTTATTGATGTCATGTTTTAAAATACCACACCGTTCCATACCTCTTTACCTTTAGATACAATTCCTGGAATCTATTGTTACATAACAAGCCCAAAGTTGGTAATTTCAGTAAGAGCAATCATATATTTCACTCATGAATCTGAAATTTGGTCAGGGCTTGGTGGGAATGGCTTATCTCTCCATGACACAGGATCACTTGGAGCAGTTTCACTGAGAGCTGGAAGACCTGCTTTCAGGATGGCTCATTCACATGGCGGGCAAGCTGGTGTTAGCTGTTGGCTAGGAGCTCTACAGGAGTCCTGGGTGGGGACCTCAGTTCCTCCCCACAGGGACTTTCCATGGATTTCTTGGCTTGCTCACAGTATGGTGGCAGGGTTCCAAAAGCGACCATCCCAAGAAACCCAGACTAAAACTACATACTCTTTCCTAATATAACCTCATAAATCACATATTGTCATCCCTCCACATTGTACTCATGGAAGCCATCATACATCCACCCAGATTCAAGGAGAAGGAAATTAAACTTCACCTCTTGATAGGGGAGTGACAAGTTTCTAGAAGTTTTTATGGGACTAGAGATATTGCTGCAGCCATTTTTGGAAAATACAGTCTGCTAACAGATCCATCTTTCCCTTTGCCTGGAATCCCCTTTCCCTCATTGTTCTCTATGAAGTCCAGCCCATCCTTCAATGCTCTGTCCAGACAGCACTCACTTCTGCTGTGTCACATATGTGCCTCATATATTTTTCTATTATTCCTCTTTATATAATGACTTGCACTTGTTGAAATCTGACTTACCATTACACTGTGAGCTCCTCAAGACTCCATGACTACTGGCTCACCGTCAGTCATCACCTAGGTGAGGAAGGTTTGATGACACTGAAGCAACCTTTCACTCCCACAGATGCTACTCACATTCCTCAGTTCAGTAAGACCCCTAATCTGGGCCACTGATTTTACAGCTTTGCTACTCAAAGTGTGTTCCACGAACTAGCAGCAGAGCCTAGCCTGGAAACTTGTTAGAAATGCAGACTATCATACCTTACCTCAGACCTACTAAATCTACATTTTAATAAGATCCCAGGGACTTGTTTGCATATGAAAGTTCTGAGAAGCATTGCTTCAGAGAAAAGCTCTGGCCCCCTTATGAATAAGTCCGTGGGGCCAAGGGAATGTGTCCATCTGGAGCCCATGCCTCTGCTTCTAGACCATGCCTCTGGTAAACAGAACTGTGGAATTATCTGCCCAAATGGCTTTTTTTCCTAGCAACTGCTTGGATCTCTGCCCTGGGTCTGTCCTGAAAGGGGACTATATTTCTATTGCGCACCATCCTAGGTTGGAAGGGTAGACACACACACACACACACACACACACACACACACACCATCATCTCATATAGCCTTTCATAGGGTAAGGCAGAACCAGGGGATGAGAAGAGAAGAGGGCAGGCTATGATTGGGACTTCCCATTTGTTCCCATTTGTACTTTTTGTCTTGGGCACCAACAATAGTCAGGAGCAAGCTAACAAGGAAATTCATTTTTCCAGCCTCGCTGGTGGGATTTTGATAGGGATTACATTGAATTTATAGATCAATATGAGGAGAGTGGCCATCTTGACAATATTTAGTCTTCCAGTCCAGGAACATGAAATGTCTTTCCATTTATTTAGGTCTTCTTTAATTTCTTTCAATGACGTTTTATAGTTTTCAGCATACAAGTCTTACATTTCTTCCATTAAATTTATTCCTAAGTATTTTATTCTCTTTGTTGTTATTGTTAAGGAATCATTTTTTAAACTTAAATTTCTGGTTTTTCATTGCTAACATATAAAGAGATACAATTAATTATCTTGCTTAAGTCCTTTATTAGTTCTGGAAATTTTTTTGTGGATTTCTTTGGATTTTCATATAGGATCATGTCATCTATGGTTAATGGCAGTTTTACTTCTTTTTCTCCATTCTCGATGCCCTTAATTTAGAAAGAATTTTTTTTTATTGCACTAGCTATAGAAACTCCTGTGCAAAGTTGAATAAAACTGGTGAAAGCAGACATCTTTGCCTTGTTCCTGATCTTAGAAGGAAAGCATTCAATATTTCAAGCATTAAGTATAATGTTAGCT
Source organism: Enhydra lutris kenyoni (assembly GCF_002288905.1). NCBI lineage: Eukaryota > Metazoa > Chordata > Mammalia > Carnivora > Mustelidae > Enhydra > Enhydra lutris. The sequence goes on from NW_019154123.1 coordinate 6,266,062, forward strand.
GTGGGTTTTTTATAGATGCCCTTTATCAGGTTGAGGAAGTTCTCTTCTATTCTGAGTTTGAGAGTTTTTATTATGAATGAATATTGGATTTTTTCAAATGTTTTTTTCTGTGTCTATTGAAATGATCATGTGGTTTTTCTGTGTCTTTTGAGATGAGCCTGTGGTTTTTCTCTTTTATTCTATTAATCGACTACATCTAATTTTTTCTTTTTCATTTAATATGTGTTTTCAGGAATTTTTAGGGCTTCCTGAAGTTCAAAGCCAAAAGTTGTTAAGTTTCACTTCCTCCATTTGTCTTGGAGGCAACTGATTTTCTCCCCTGACATAAAATAATCTGATTATCAAGTGTTACTCCCAGCCTCCTGCTGGGATGAGTCTAGTTTTTCTTCCCTCTCTTGAGTTTTAAGTCATCTCAGGACTTGTTGAAATAATTCAAAAAAAGGATTAGGTTTCCAAGGAGCAAATAGGCATAAATTGATATAAAATTTAAACCCATTCAGGTAAAACCTACCCTCTCTGCCACTGCTTTTGCAAATCACCTGAGAGCCAGAGGAAAATAAATATCCAGATACTGCTTATCTAGAAAAAGTTGTAGAAACAGAATCGAGGACTGGAGGAGAGAGATGATATATACACAGACAAGGGTTCTGGAAAGAAATCTTGTTGAGTGAACATTTAAATGAACAAAACACAGATTCTTCATCCTGATAACAGCAAACATTTACTGAGTGCTACTCCATATTTGAACTATTCGAAGCGCTTTAAATATCACAGCAAACCTGTGAGCTAAGCATTGTCCCATTTTACAGCAGAGGAAACTGAAGCACAGATTGATTGGGCATCTTGCCTGATGTCATGCATTTAGTAAGTGGTGGAGCCAGTGTGTGAGCCTAGGCTGACCAGCTGTAGTCTGTGTGCCTAACCACTTGGTGTTACACCAAAACAAAGCAGGGGCAATTTAAGACTGGTTTCCAGTAATTTACGGTTTCTATGGAGTAAAATCCCATGTCTTCTATACAAAAGAGGACTCCACCCTTTACCACTATGTCTGATGCGTATCATTAGAATTGGTCCTTTGAGTTCAGTATCAAAAGTACTGTGTGTATAAGACAAGGAACCCATTTTAAATGGGCAAAAGCTTTTAACAGCTACCTTGGTGGGTGGGGACTATATGAATGGGAAAAAAAAAAACACATGAAAAGATGCTCATCATCATTAGTCATCAGAGAAATGCAAACTAAAATCACAGTGAGGTACCAATGCACACCTTTCCAGAGGGCTAAAAAGTGAAAAGTTTGACAATAATAAGCATTCATGAGGATGTGGGAAAACTGGAACTCTTGTATACTGCATATATACAACCACTTTATTTTTATCTTATTTTAATTCCAGTAGAGTTAACATGCTGTTTTATTAGTTTGAGGTGTACAGTACAGTAATTCAACAACTTATACCACCACTTTAGACAACTCTTTGGCAGTTTTTTTTATAAAGCCAAATATAAACTTACCATAGGACACATATATTCTGCTCCAAAATATTTACTCAAGAGAAATGACAATCTATGTCCAAGAAAGAATTGTATACAATGGTGGTAACAGCTTTGCTCATAATAGTTCTAAAGTGGAAATAGCCCAAATGTACCACCACACGAGAATGGATAAACAAACTTGTATATCCATCCATACAACAACATAAAGGACCTCAAAAGCATTATGTTGAGAGGAAAAAAGTCAGACACAAAAATTATCCATAGTATGATTCCATCTGTATGAACTCTAGAGCAGGCAAAATTCATCTGCAATGATGGAAAGAGACCAGCAGTTGCCTGGGGCTGGGAGGTCAGGTGTGGGCTGAGATTAACTGCAAAGGGGCTGGATAATTCCTTTTGGGGTGATGAGTAACGTTATACAGTTTGAGTGTGGAGACAGTTGCACAGGTATATATTGTTAAAACCCTTTGCACTGTACACTTAAGATAGCTGACTTTTATTCTATGTAATTCCATTTCAAAAAAAGTTGATCTGAAAAGAAAATCCATAAGCATGATGAAAAACACCAAAATAGAAAATTTTCTTGGAGATTGATTTGTTGTTTATTTTATTCACCTAGAAGCCAGAGCAGCTTTTATGGGTAGAAGGGAAACACAAAAGATATGGTTCCTGAGATGCCCTGTTCCAGAAGGAAGTTTGGGTGACTTGCTATTTTGGTAACATCCTTCAGGTGACTGGACGGCTGGAAGGAGAGGGACTGTGGGACGGGGTTGTGGGGAGGGGTTGTGGGGAGGTGGGGGTGGGTGGGAACGAAGGAGGCTAGAACAGACTTCCTGCTGCACAACTGCCTAGATGCTATCTGGTACAAAGCCATTCACTCTATTGTTACATTTCTACTAGAATTATTTTGTCTTTAGGTTTTCAATTTGTTGAACATCACTATCCTAAAAGGAGGAGAAAATAGAAAGGTAGAGTGGGATAGGATGAGGGATTGGAAACATTCAGACAGTGACTGCTTAATAATATCATAAAAAATTTACTGCTGAGAAAGAAGAATGGCAAAGCCCTTAAAGAAGTAAGGAGAAAGGGGCTGGGGTGGTCCAGAGGCAGGGGAAGCTTGTATACTGCCTCAACTTAATCTTGCATTTTCTTTTTTACGGGTGTCAGATAGCCCTTGGAAGGGCTGTATATTCATTTATTTAATTTAGCATTTAAATCCGAACAATGAGGGCGCCTGGGTGGCTCAGTGGGTTAAGCCGCTGCCTTCGGCTCAGGTCATGATCCCAGGTCCTGGGTTCAAGCCCCACATCGGGCTTTCTGCTCAGCAGGGAGCCTGCTTCCTCCTCTCTCTCTGCCTGCCTCTCTGCCTACTTGTGATTTCTCTCTGTCAAATAAATAAATAAAATCTTTAAAAAAAAATAAATAAATCCGAACAATGAGCTATAGCAGTTACTTTCAGACTTAGGTGTGCACAAGATTCTTGTGAGGGAAATTCAGGTTCCTGAGCATCCAACCTGAGACCCTGGTTCAGTTCCTTCAGGATCTGTGTTTTATCCTATATGGCTTGGATACACTGTCTTCATGGACTACGCTTTGAGAAAAACTGACCTGGAAGATTACAAGTGAGAATGAGAAAGCATAATTTGATGATCATATATACTCCAGAGAAAAGAAAGATAGAAGTGGTCAAAAGAAATCTTATATTAAGAAAAGCATCATGGGTACCCAGGTGGCTCAGTTGGTGAAGGCCTGCCTTCAGCTCTGGTCATGATCCCAGGGGCCGGGATTGAGCCCCACCCCACCTGCTAAGCAGGGTGCCTGCTTCTCTCTCTTCCTCTGCCCTTCCGCCGCCCATGCTTTCTCTCTCTCTCAAATAAACAAATAAAATCTTTAAAAAATATATATATATATCTATCAGTATTTATTTTGGTGAGGGGTGTGTGTGTGTGTGTGTGTGTGTGTGTGTGGTGCACTAGGGAGAGCTCAGTACGATGTTAGGTAGAAGGTTGAGAGCCTTCTGATACAGGGAACATATGCTCTGCTACTTATCACGCTGACCCAGACCTGATTTTAAGGACTCTACTAGCCTATGCCTCAAATCCTTTTTTCCCAAAGCCCATCAAATCGGTAGCAAATATGAAACATTTGCTGGCCTGTCCACCTAATCCATCATAGTACAATACAAAAAGATACGAAGAGACCGAGGTGGATAAAGGAAATCAATACCCGTTTCCTGTTCTTTACCTTGAGATCCTTTGTCTGGTTTCACTATGTCTTCAACAGAATAAGAAACATAGCTCAAATTCCCAATCAAAATCAGATAAAATGCAGGCGATAAGACATTGTGTCTCTCCTTTCTGCAGATAAGAAATTTGAGTTATAACAGGGCCAAATTGTCTAAGCTCACTGCAGTTTTTTACTGATTAGAAGTTTTTTGTGTTTCATAGTAATTTATATACTTAACCATAGGCATTTAGAAAATAAAGCAAATATTCCAACAATAGAATGTTGAGCAAATTGAACAAAAAAAATTTTTTTTAAAGATTTTATTTATTTATTTGACAGAGAGAGATCACAAGTAGACAGAGAGGCAGGCAGAGAGAGAGAGAGAGAGAGAGAGGGAAGCAGGCTCCCTGCCGAGCAGAGAGCCCGATGCGGGACTCGATCCCAGGACCCTGAGATCATGACCCGAGCCGAAGGCAGCGGCTTAACCCACTGAGCCACCCAGGCGCCCCAAATCGAACAAAAATTTTAATTCTCCAAGAATTACAAATAATTCTGTATTAGATTGTAATCTTTCTTTTAAAATCCCTGAATAGTATTAAATTGTATGTACTTGACCAAATATAAATATATTTATACTTGCCATGCTTTACCTATTGAGTAACAGAAATAAAAATCTGCTTCATTAGTAATTTCTAGCCTGATGGCCCCACAGAGCAGTCTTTGCAAGTGTTTTCTAAATTATCTATGATTTTTTAAATAAATCATGTTTTTAACAAATATAGATATATATCTCATCTGGACACTTAGCAAATTATGTGCTTATTACACACATACTACAGTGTTTTCAATTACACTTGAAAGATTTTTCAAGTATGAGATCATGTTGCTACTGGATGGCATACCTAAGGCATTTCTTAGGCCATATAGTGAAAGAGAATAAACCTTATTCCTCAGACTTTGCATAGAAATGTGTTTGGTCTGAGGGTTGCTGGGGGGGTTGAGGGTTAGGGAGAGGGTGATTGGGTGATGGACATTGGGGAGGGTATGTGCTATGGTGAGTGTTGTGAATTGTGTAAGACTGATGATTCACAGACCTGTACCCCTGAAACAAATAATACATTAAATGTTAATTTAAAAAAAATATGTTTAGTATTATATTTGTAGAGAAGATCAATAAAGTTATAGGAGTCTCTAAGAAAAAGGTAGAGAAAAAAGCCAATTTATGGCAGGTCTAGTAAAGCTTGTGTGCTTGCCTAATAGTCCCCTTTCCCACTTGCACTGGGCACCAACATTCAGGTGTGGTTAATGTGGGTTTCCTTTTGTTTTGTTTATCATTATAAAGATAGGGTTATACCCTCAAACTTCCCCCTCCCCCATAAAAGATGCCTAATATCCAGGTCCTATCGGTGTTTCTCCTACTACGGGACTCTCTTGATTTTTAAGTTTTGGCCAACAGAGTATTACTTGGGAATGAGGAATTAGCCTGAAATGACCCTCCTTAATGTGAGTCTTAGCTGTTAATAGAAGTCAACTGATGAAACAGGTTACAAGTTTTAACAGGAGGCAAAGAAATTTAACACAGCTTTAATTATTACTATAGGAAATATGATCTCATAAATACTTGTATGTATGGAATATCATTGCAAAAAACTCTTTAAAATTATTTTTAAGACAATTCAGAAAGTTATTGTTCACAGGTTAAACTAGAAAGAAACTTTCCTAGTATTATGTAAATAAGCATATGCGATTTAGGATAAATTCTCCAATAACATCATATACGGGTTTAAAAGCATTCTATTTCAAAAACCTACTTGGACGTGAAGATGATGTATTGTGAAAAACTGTGGGATGAATCCAAGATTAGTTCTGGTCATGACAATGATGCTGTATTTTGTTAATTTCCGTTAGGATTGCCCTGATCTAATAGTTATTGCTTGTCCTTGGGATAAATGTAAATGTGTGTGTTCTTTTGTAAGCATTTGCTTATAGGAGAATGTGTTATTATGCTAAAAAAAAAAAAGAATGATTAACAAACTTGATTATCTCCTCTTCTACTTTGGAGCATAGACAGTGACAAAGAAATGGAACAATTGAGCTCAGCTGTTGCCCGTGTAATACCACATGTGGAATTAAGAAAGATGTACTCAGGTTTCTGGCTGAGAATTGTCCATCCATTGCCTCTCCAACCCCTTTGCCATGTTAATGCACACAGGCTACCTGCATGCTTTCATTCCCAGCATCTGTCTTTGTTGAAGGGTTGCTCCCAAGTGTCTGGAATCCAATTTGCCTATACTTGGGGGGTTGGGAGTACCTAGGAGTTCTCCCAGACATGTCCTTAACCAAAGGTTAATAGGTGCAAGGGTATAATATGCTACTCTCTGGCCCCCTAATGGGGATAGCTCTGAAGAAGGACAAATACTATTGCCAGAGCTTCCCTGTAGAATCGAGCCAGTGACCAGCTGTAGGATTTTACTTGATAACCTTGCTGGCCTTCTTTCTTCTCTGGTTTCACCTCTCTGCTGGCTTGTTCTGGGAATGTTTCCTAATCAATCACTTTAACGTGAATCTTAATCTCAGGGTCTGTTTCTAGGGAACTCTTTCTAAAACAGGTGGTTCATTGTGGATGCTTGTGACTGCCTAGCCTGGGTCATAGAGGTCAGCCCACACATCTGAACAAAATGGGTACTACCCCTACACAGGAAATGAGATGGGCTTCCTTCTTTATAGTCGATGCTGTCCAGATCTCTCCTTCAGGACCTAGGCACTCATTTCCCCAGCTCCTGAGAACACTGGCAGCTGACATCCTTCTCTGTGAATTGCCATTAGCCAAAGGGCAGCCCTCATAGCATGGCTGTTCAATGTGAAGTTCAAGTCCGGGCCCCTTGTCTCCATCTGGGACAACTTTGAAGTGTTATCCCAACTCTAGAGCTTCCGTGGCATCAACTGAAGACTGTTGCTGTTCGTTGTAACCCAGTTTCTCCTTCTGCTCAGCCTTGCTTTTTTTAACCACCCCCGGCCCCAGCCCTGGTATTCTGAAGGGCATTCTTCCAGAAAACTCTTGCCAATAAATCTCTCTCTGAGTCTGTTTCCTGGAAAACTGACCCAAGATATTCTTCAACCTAGAGTTGGGAGGGTGGGTGTAGGAACTCTGACCTGTAGAGGTGTGTGAAAATAAAAGGCTCAGAGAAGCAGCTTGCCTGAGGTCAAGGCCACATAGTATTTAAGGATTGACAGAATCTGACTCAAACCACCTGGGTTTGCATGTGGATACCTTCCCATTTGCACATAAAACACCCAAAATGTGCAACTAAATTTTATTTTTGAAGATCAATAGTCACTTGTTTTTACTTTCATTATTTATTTTAATAGTATATTAAAAGACTTTATTTACTTGTTTCTGTTTTCTTCTAATGAAAACAAGTACTAACTACATGTTTTTTTTTTTCAGGACAATCAGCCATGTTATTTCTCTACCAAATACATTTACTTATACTCTCACAAAGATTAAAACAGGAGCTTTCTGGCACTCAGTACTCAGAAAAACATCCAGAACAATACTGTGTGCTCTAAGGATAAGTTTCTGTATGTTGGAAGAAAGTTTCCATCATGTACTAATGATAACATTTCCTTTGGGAGCAGATGACCAAAAGAATAGCAGCTTAAAGGGCGAACGTTCATTAACTGCCCAGACAAGCTTCTGTCATCTACAATTAATTAAAAAAAAGATGTATATGGATCTGAACACTGTGGGCACACATACTGATCACACATACCAGATCCTCTCCTTACTTCACCATCTTATGTCGGGCTCTGTCAACCTGTGGGCAAACAGGACTAAATAAAAAATGTTCCTTAAATGACCTATTGTGCCTAGCTATGCTATGGCTGCAGAAAATGAATAGAATTATGCCTGGTGTTTTGCCAGATATGACCTAGTATTAATAAAAAGAAAGACATAATCTCATCTGCTGTGAAGTTTTGGAAGAAAATAAGTTCTGAAGAAAATATTCTTGATAACATTGGAAAATAAGTCTACAATATTTTATTGATATTTATTAAATACATTTAATAATGTATTAATAATAATAATATCTGCTGTGGAGATGGGAGAGCAAGGAATAGAAGGGAAAAATGAAATGTGGGAATACAGATTGGCTGGCAAGAATGAGGGAGTGAAATTGATGAACAGGACATATCTGCTATTGATCAGTATTCCCAGGGTAACTGGTTTTCTAACCTAACATGGATATTTCTCTCTCTTGAGTTTAGGTTCTAGGAGATAGTAATAATGTTCTGCTGCTGTGCAGTAGAATTTTCCTGTATCTTCCATGTTCAGTATGATAGTCACTGGCCACATGGGGCTATCCAGTACTTGAAATGTGACAAAGGGCAACTGAGGAACTGAATATTAATTTTCTTTTTTTTAAAAGGATTCTATTTATTTATTTGACAGAGAGAGGCACAGTGAGAGAGGGAACACAAGCAGGGGGATTGGGAGAGGGAGAAGCAGACTTCTTGCTGAGCAGGCAGCCTGATGCGGGGTTCGATCCCACGACCCTGGAATCATGACCTGGAAGGCAGACCCGACTGAGCCACTCAGTTGCCCCCCAAATTTTATGCTCATCATCAGGATTCCTTTTAGGAATCCCAATTTTAAAAAATATTTTATTTATTTATTTTTTTAAAAAGATTTTACTTATTTATTCAACAGAGAAAGAGAGAGATCACAAGTAGGCAGAGAAGCAGACAGAGAGAGGGGAGGAAGCAGGCTCCCTGCTGTGCAGAGAGCCCGATGCAGGGCTCGATCCCAGGACCCTGAGATCACGACCTGAGCCAAAGGCAGAGGCTTAACCCACTGAGCCACCCAGGCGCCCCTAATATTTTATTTCTTTATTTGAGAAAGAGAATGAATGAGAGAGAGAGAGAGAGAGAGAGAGAAAGCGCATGAGCAGGGAGAGGGTAAAGGGAGAAGCAGACTCCCCATTGAGCTGGGATTGCCCTGCAGGGCTCCATCCTAGGACCCTGAGATCATGACCCAAGTGGAAGGCAGATGCTTAACTAAGCCACCCAGGTGCCCCTAAAAATGGCTTCCTTTGGGATGACCTTTGCTAACTAGGCCCATTTGGCATATATATTCCACTTTATATGTATTGGCTTATTCAATTCCCAGTTTAACTCAATGAGATGGTAACTGTTATTATCCCCATTTTAGAAGCCATGAATCTCAGATTCAAAGAGATTAACTTGCTTGCCAAGAGTCACATAATAAGTAGAGATCCAAAGACATGACTGTCAGTGGGTACAGCAGATGCTGCAGCATCGTGGCTGAAGGACCAATTGCTTGGCATGAATTAAGGGAAGTTCTGAGAAGATGGGGAGAAGAGTGAGAAAGATGGAGAGAGTCTGGGACTCTTTGGGGTGAAAGCTCATGAGTCTGCAAGGAAGGAACTAGAGCTGTGTTATAAATATGGTAGCCACTAGCCACATAGACCTATTTAAATTTAAAGACATTAAAATTAAATAAATCCAAAATTTAATTTCTCAGTCATACTGGCCACATTTCAAGTGTTCAAAAGCCACATGTGGCTGGTAATGACTGTCGAGATAGTGCAGAAGTAGGGCATTTCCATCATCATAGAAAGTTCTATTGGACAGGACTGAGTCACAGGGTAGTTGAGGATGACTGTATCTATTGGCCAGGGAGGTGGTTTTCACTGATGTAAAGTAAACCTCTCTTTCATCTTCCCCCCGGATTACCAGCAAAACCCATTAATTTCATGAATGCTCTGTAGGAATAAGTAAAAATGGAAGAAAGGGCTATATTTCTTGAGTAGCTCAATATGACATGGTATACGGAATATACTTTAAAGACAAGAGGCCAGAGTCTAAGGTGGTCACATGAAATTGTGAAATGTATTCATTTCATTCATTCAATGGGGGCTGGAACTCCCATAAACTGTGGAATTAGGGGAGCGACGGTGGTTCAAACCAATTTTCACTAAGATTTGTGGATCCTGTGACCCTCTTCCTTCCAGCTGACAGTATTCATATGACCATTCTTATAATGTGAAAAGGGGAATTATGTTCCACTCTATTTTTGATCTCATAGACTTTAAAACATTTGTCAAGTTTTCTTGAAAGCTGCAATTTGTGGTAAATTCGTATTTATCCATCCTGTTATTGATTTTGAGTCACCACACAGGGGACATTCCTGGCTGTAATTAATAATAGTGGTTAGCAATCTAAGTGCATTTTAAGCATTTTATGTGTATTAAACTCACTTAGTCCTTAGAGTGACTCAGTGAGATAGTTTCTTCCCATTCTAAAGACAATGAGTCCAAGGCGCAAGAGACTAGGTAACTTGCCATGAGTCCCATAGGGAGAGAGGCAAGATTTGAATGAATTTTTGCCCAGAGGCCAACATAATGTCTTATGTTTTGATAGGCAGATAACTAGAGAGTCTTATGGTTTATTGGCTTGGCTCCTGAATCTTGGCCCTGTGTGTTGCCTTCATGGATACCTCATTGCAAGAAGAGTCAGCACTGTGAGTGAATTAAAGACATTAATTTATGTGCCTGTCATCTCCGGGAGTGTGGAAATGGAATACCAAAGAACATCAGGGACATCCTGAACACTCTGTAGCTCTGAAGGTGCCAATCTCTACCCTTTGGGTGGAAAATTAAAGTATCCCTGACCAACTGTGCAGCTATATGAAGGAACTAGCTGCCAAGCTATCGAGAATGCCTGAATGTTCACTGAATACCTGGTGGGCATAATTTCGCCAACGATGTTACAGGAGAACAAGGAGTAGAGATGTAAGCAATCTATAATTAATGTATATTATAATCCTGTAGCATGGTAGGGCTGGGATGGACTTTAGGGGTCATAGGAGTCATCTGGTCCAGACATTCTCAATGGATGGGCTGTAGACAATGTTTCAGAATCATTCAGGAAGACTTAAGTATGCAGAAACCAGGTCTTACCCCTGGAGACTCTGGTTCCACAGATCTGTGGTAGGATCTGGACATCTGTACTTTAAGGGGCTGCCCATTAAAAAAAAAAAATTCATTGGTCATATTTGGAGGATGTTAGAGAAATAATTCATTATTTTAAAATCTGCCAAAATGGGGCACCTGGGTGGCTCAGTGGGTTAAGCCTCTGCCTTAGGCTCAGGTCATGGTCTCAGGGTCCTGGGATCAAGCCCCACATTGGGCTTTCTGCTCAGCAGGGAGCCTGCTTCCCCTTTCTCTTTGCCTGCCTCTCTGCCTACTTGTGATCTCTTTCTCTCTCTGTCAAATAAATAAATAAAATCTTTTAAAACATCTGCCAAATTAAGGGGAAAATCATGCACTCATCTTGTTTCTCATTTACCAGTGCTAATACGAAAATTGAATAGCTCTTTAGGAAAAATTTTTCTTTTTATTTTATTTTATTTATTTATTTATTTATTTATTTATTTAGAAAGACTTCATTTATTTGACAGACAGAGATCACAAGCAGGAAGAGAGGCAGGAAGAGAGAGAGGAGGAAGCAGGCTCCCCACTGAGCAGAGAGCCCGATGCGGGGCTGGATCCCAGGACCCTGGGATCATGACCTGAGCCGAAGGCAGAGGCTTTAACTCACTGAGCCACCCAGGCGCCCCAGGAAAAATTTTTCTTTACAGAAGATCGCAGCTAGTAGGTAAAGAAAGAATGGTTAAAATATCATTCTGTAAATTTCTAATGAATCAGTGGATCAAGGCCATGATCATCAGTTGTTGTGAATAACACAAAATGGGCCTCCTGGTGAAGGTACACAACACCATGTATAAAGTGTTCTCACCAAAAACTTAAACTGGAATCTTATCAAGTTTCTATTATTTCACTTGCAATTTTTTTTTAAGATTTTATTTATTTATTTGACAGATAGAGACACAGTGAGAGAGGGAACATAAGCAGGGGGAGTGGGAGAGGGAGAAGCAGGCTTCCTGCCCAGCAAGGAACTTGATGCAGGGCTGGATCCCAGGACCCTGGGATCATGACCTGAGATGAAGGCAGACGCTTAAAGACTGAGTCACCCAGCCACCCCATCTCTCTTTCAATTTATAGGAGATATAGAGGACAGAGAAGCATGCTAAATGACACTACTAGGACTCAATAATCAAAATCCAGATTGTGAGGGACACCTGCGTGTCTTAGTCGGTTAAGTGTCTACCTTCAGCTCAAGTCACTACTGCAGGGTCCTGGGATGGAGTCCCACATTGGCTCCTTGCTCAGGAGGGAGCCTGCTTCTTCCTCTGTCTGCCACTCCCCCTGCTTGTACTCACACGCATGTGTGTGGAGCCCGTGCTTTCTCTCTGACAAATAAATAAAGAAAATCTTTAAAAACAACAACAACAAATTTTTTAAAAATCCGGACTGTGGGAACCTCTATAGGTCAAATAATCTAGTTTCTTCATCAAATACATTGAAAGGGGGGAAAAAAAAGCAGAAATCCCTAGAGTGAAAGAGACTTGAGAGATAAATCAATCAATTGAAAATGGATCTTGTGGGGTGCCTGGGTGGCTCAGTGGGTTAAAGCCTTTGTCTTTGGCTCAGGTCATGATCCCAGAGTCCTGAGATCGAGCCCCACATCAGGCTCTCTGCTCAGCAGGGAGCCTGCTTCCTTTCCTCTCTCTCTGCCTGCCTCTCTGTCTACTTGTGATCTCTGTCAAATAAATAAATAAAATAAAATTAAAAAAAGAAAATGGATCTTGTTAAGGCTCTTGATTTGATCCCACACTTAAATTTTGTTAGGGGTGATAATTATGTTGTAGATCTATTTTTAGAGTTACTGTAATACTTATGGATGAAATGAATATTTACAAATAAAATTAAAAATTTTATTTTAAAATATTTCAGAGAAGGGATGTAGATCAAGAGTTATATGAAACAAGAATAGTCCTAAGTTGACAACTGTTGAAGCTAGGTGATGGACACTGAGAAGCCATTATACTATTGTAAGTTTCAAATATGATAAACAATGAATCTTGGAACACTGCATCAAAAACTAATGATGTGGGGCGCCTGGGGGGCTCAGTGGGTTGAAGCCTCTGCCTTCAGCTCAGGTCATGATCTCAGGATCCTGGGATCGAGCCCCGCATCGGGCTCTCTGCTCAGCAGGGAGCCTTCTTCCTCCTCTCTCTCTGCCTGCTTCTCTGCCTACTTGTGATCTCCGTCTGTCAAATAAATAAAATCTTTAAAAAAAAAACCAAAAACAAAAACAAAAACAAACTAATGATGTATTTAATGGTGACTAACATGACACAATAAAAATTAAAAAATAAAAGAAAGAAATTGCCAATCAGAAAAACTTGAGAATAAAAATTGTGTCCCAAAATGTAAAGGCTATGGCTTATCACAGGGGTCAGCAAATTACAGTTCTCAGGTTAAATACAGTCTGCCACCTGTTTTTGTTAATAAAATTTTATTAGAATACAATAAACTACACCTATTTATTTGTCTATTACCTACAGCTGTTTTCATGCTACAATGGCGGAGCTGAGCCATTGCTACAGAGACTGTGTAGCCCCATAAAGCCTAAAATATTTGCCATCTGGCCCTTTACAGAAAATGTTTGTCACCTCCTAACTTAGAAGAGGTTGTAAACTGGAAAAAGAATTGAGTACTAATATTTTTGTTTGGTCGTTGTTATACACATAATTTCTCATGTGTGTGTTTCCATTTTTTTCACCTTTTTGAATAATGTTAGAAGGAATATTAGAATTAGAATATCATCATTTTGTAACTCCTGATAAGTTAATGGTTTTAGGCAATGGGTATTAATAGCGATAGATCTAAGCATTGGTCATCAAGGAATAATACATAAGAATATTGACATAATGGGCAAGACTATGAATGATGAATGGTTTAAGCTACTGTCCTAAAACAAATATGCCTAGGTGATTCCAATGACTGGACCAAGCTGAGAATATTAACCTCCCTCCCTTTTATTATTTATATGAGAAAACAGTTAAGTCATGGAACAGATACCAAAAGAAGGTACCCACTCAGAGACCCAGATGGGTTTCATCATGTGAGTTCTTTCTGCCCTCTCACAGTGTACTAGAGTGTTTAAAACAAAACAAAATGGTATATGAATCCTAGCAAGATGTGCTTTGCGTCAGTTTTCTCTATTTCAATTCTTGTAGTTCCTACAGACTGTATTGGTCAGTAAAATACTGTGTCTTGCAGCATCATTACCTGCCAAGTAGAGAGAGAAAGGACGTAGTTAATGCAATCACTGTCCCCACAGTGATGGTCCATATATTATCTGTCTAATCTTCTAAAGAATTGGGTGGTGCAGAAGGTGGTATTGTAATATTCCCAACACTAGCTTCTCTGAAGGGCGATTATATTACTGATTTTGTAGTGGTTGGGGTTGAGAAATGGGAGGGGAAATAGTTGGGAAAAACACTTTAAGGAATCTAGGGCTCTCACAAATCTAAGGGAGGTAATGCTGGAGTAGCAGAAAGGCTTGGAGCTGAATGACTTAGTTGGAGCCCTGGCTTTTCTCTTACAACAATGTGACTTGGGAAAAGCCACTTAACATTTGTGAACTTTGGTTGCCTCTGATACAGCGAACTAACTTCACAAGGTTGTTGTGAAGATTAAATGGAGTAATGGACCTGGAAGAATTTTATAAACTCTTAACACTAGGCGACTGCAAGGGGTCATTACTTAGGCTTATTCATTCTGCCAATGAACTAGGGGCATCTTTGACAGTTGCCAAGTTCAGGAATGTTAAAAGAAGCGTTTGGCTTTCTTGCAGATGGATGCTTTACACTGAATCAAAACTGTCACGCCTTCTTCATCCCTGGCTAGACAGTCCATGCTGTATTCTTAGACCCAATAGCTTACTTCCCATTTACTCTCTTGTCCCTAGGATGGTAGCTGGATGGGTCATGGAGAAGAAGCATAGAACGAAAGGAGATGCAGGAGTTTGGGCAGCCATACACTTCTATAGCATCCCTCTATTTATAATTTGGCAGAGGGAAGGTGAAATGAATACAAAATAATGTGTAATAGAAAACAGAACCAAGAAGGGGGCAGTAGGGAACACAGAAACGGTAGATGTTCTTTCAGAGACATATGGTTTGGGGTCACCCATTGCATGACTTTCCAAAGTCAAACGCAGTTTCTTGCTTTTGTGCTTACCTCTGGCATCTTCCCAGCCTATTTACTTCTCTTGGTTCTAAACAGTACCTGACAAAGTGTTATGCACATAGCAAGAGCTCAGTAAATATTTGTGGAATGAATAGTCCTTCCATTAAGGCTGAAAACTGAGAGTTGGCTACACATATTTCTTTCCTTCTGTAAAAGGACTTTGATAGCTCAGAGGAGGGTTGAGCCATTAAAGCAGCATTGAGAATTCAGTCCAGGTTTGAGGTGATTAATTATCATCCTGTTTTCTCTGGGTTGGCCAGATACCATAACTACTTTTAAATGTTCTGTACAGCTAGCATTTAGCTAGAAGCCTCTGACAGCCTTGGAAACTACTATTGTCTAAACATTTTGTGGAGATGTATTTTTGATCCTCTGTTAGCAACTGAATTCTTGCTCTTGTATGCAGTCTAACTGCCACTCAAAGCAGAATATTTTTATTTGGTACATCCCTTCTACCTTGCCCACTCCTAAATGCATGAGTGAAAGTGTTTGCTGCTTAAAAAAAAGAGTAAGAGGTTTCTACAGAAGGTCATTGTTGCACTAAGATTCTTTGACGTCTTAGATATTGAATAATAGTATAGGTATTAAATAATGTTTTAGCTATTAAATAAGTATGCATTATGGACTTTGGGGAGGGTATGTGCTATGGTGAGTGCTGTGAAGTGTGTAAACCTGGTGATTCACAGACCCGTACCCCTGGGGCTAATAATACATTATATGTTTATAAAAAAATTAAAAAAATTATAAAAAAATAAATAAGTATGCATATATTTTATACAAAATACTGGCCGAGTAATGAGGATGTCACGTATAACATGGTAACTATAGTTAATAATATAGTACTGCATATTTTAAAGCTGCTAAGAAAGGAGATCTACAGGGACGCCTGGGTGGCTCAGTTGGTTAAGCAGCTGCCTTCGGCTCAGGTCATGATCCCAGCGTCCTGGGATCGAGTCCCACATCGGGCTCCTTGCTCATCAGGGAGCCTGCTTCTCCCTCTGCCTCTGCCTGCCATTCTGTCTGCCTGTGCTTGCTCTCTCTCCCTCTCTCTCTCTCTGACAAATAATTAAATAAAATCTTAAAAAAAAAAAAAAAAAAAAGAAAGGAGATCTACAAATTCTCATCATAAGGGAAAAAAACCTTTTAACTATAGTGATTACTGTGGTCATGATTTCCCATAACTATGAATATTGAATCATTATGTTGTACACCTGCAACTATTATAATGTTGTATGCCAGTTATATCTCAATAAAAATGATCTAACAGAGTTGTAAATTGAATATGCAAAAAAAAAAAATAAGTACTGAACAGTATAGCATTTGTTTCTGAAATTTAACACAAATGACCCAGACAGTAATGGCTCTTTTTGAGAAATTTATTACTTAGGACTTGCCTTAAGTCAGGTTGGTTAGAATCAGAGCCTGGGGCGGGGATTCTTGTTTGAATGATTTATTGGGGAAATGTTCCCCAATAGGAGCACGGAATAGGAGCACGGAACAGGAGCACGGAAGCTGGACAGAGTAAGGAAAGGAGCTACGCACGGATATGGACTCAGCTGGAGATTGGTTTCAGCCTGATCCCACGACCCCCCCACCCTCCCGCTCCCAGCATACACTATATGGCTCCTTTTAAATGGTAAAAGGAGTTTGAAAGCTCAGTGAGTTTTGTAGTCCTTTTACTTGACTAAATGAATAATCATATGAAGGAGAAAAGGGTTCTGGAAGCTCAGGTAACAGAGCATTTCCTGTCTCTAAAAGAATTTCTGTTCTTCATGTATTTTCTTTGGTTAAAATAATCCAGAAGTAATATTTTTAACCTCTCATTCTTTTGCTTTTCTTAAAAAAAAGAAATTGATGAATGTGAAAGAATTGACTACACTAAAGATTATTGCTTAAAATACTATTCTGGAAAGAAATTGTAGAAACTAATAGCACTTGTGATGTGTACGTAGATAGATATGGCAACTTGAATTTGTTCAATTTTTTAGTTCGTATTAAAAAACAAAGTTCTAAGATTTAAAAATAATCCTTGGTTTAGTTGTTAGATGAGGATGACAATTAAGTAGCAGCTCACATGATGCATCTGGAGAAAATTTTTACCAACATCAATAGGACAAATATTAAGTGTCTAACTAGGAAATTCTGCCACCCTGAGTAGACTATGAAACTTCTTACTTGAATACAGTTGGTGACAATTATTTCAGTATGTTTGTGAGGGGGAGGGATGTTGGCGAGAATGGGATAGGATTGTAAGAATGAAGGTGTGAATTTGATACATTTTTCTACAGCTAAATATAGCATATGTATTCTATATATATACACATATTCTATATATATTCTCTATATATTTTACATATATAGTAAATGCATAGCTAAATAGAGAATATATATATTCTATAGGAATATATGTTTACCCATAGAACATTTCTTTTTTTTTCCATTTTAAAATTTAACATATAATGTATTATTGGTTTCTTAGGTAGAGGTCAGTGATTTATCAGTCTTGTATAATACCCACTGTAGAATGTCATTTCATTTTCATTTCACTGCTAGCACCAAAATGGAAATAGCATTTGTTACCTAAATTGGGTTAAGGGAGAAATAGATTAAAATTCATACAACATTTTGCATATGATAATGTGATGAAGTTTGTCAAAATTACTCATTGTCTCTTCCCTTCTTACTTCTTTCTAATTTCTAAAAATAAGTAAATAATTTATGTTATCTCTAAAGGTATTATTTATTGCTTTTAAAAAACTTTTTATTCTTTTGCTGATTACTCTCCAAAGTGAAGGTCCAGTTCACAACCTGAGGGGCACCTGGGTGGCTCATTTGGTTCAGTGGCTGCCTTTGGTTCCAGTCATGGTCCCAGGGTTCTGGGATGGAGCCCTGAATCCAGTTCCCTGCTCAGTGGGGAGCCTGCTTCTCCCTCCCCTCTGCCTACTATTCCCCCTACTGTTCCCTCTCATTCTCTCTGTGTCAAAATAAAACAAAAACAAACCCCAAACCTCTCACAACCTGAAATCTACAGATTGAGTCAGCCAGGCATCCCCAACAATATTTTTTGACACATGTACAGAAACGTATGAGCGAGCTTTATGACACAAGCAAATGAAAGATCATTAAGTATGTATACTGTAATCCAAAATATCATATACCCGTCGAAAAAGACATACAAGCATATATATGAACCCAGATGTTTCCCTGTGAGAACTACAAAAACAACCACAAGGATGGGGAAGAGGGAGATTGGGAGAATTTGAAGGTCAGCTGAGGTGTGTAAAGTGTTTCCAAGTGTTCCAACATAAAGGTAACTTGAAAAAGGTCAGAAAGATGGAGGGTTTTTTAAGGGTAAACAGGACATAAGAGAAAACCTCAGGTACTGGGGTCAAAAGTCAATAGGAAAGCTGGAAGAGCCTCGGGTCTCAAGGAGATGCAGGAAGTGGGAAAGTGTTCAGAAACCTCAGAAGAGGACAGAGTTTAAACCAGGTTCAGGGGAAAGCCTGTGTTGCCATTGTGCCAAGTCCTGTAATATACAAACTAACCAGAACCCTGTTGCTTTCTTCTTCTTTCTTTCTTTCTTTTCTTTTCTATTTTTTTTTTTTTTTTAAAGAGAGGGAGTGGGGTGGGGCAAAGGGAGAGAGGGACTCTTAAGCAGGCTCCACACCCAGCATGGAGCCCAGTGCAGGGACTCCATCTCACAACCCTGAGATCATGACCCGAGCCCAAATCAAGAATCCAACACTTAACTGACCAAGCCACCCAGGCGCTGCCTTGCTGCTTGATAAATAACAATCCTTTCTAGGAACTAGAGCCTTGACTAGGCTTGGTGCCCTGGACCCTCACCAAGACCAGTCTTTCTAGACGGCTTCCTCTGCATGTCACATATGCCAGCTCAGAGGTTAGCCCTGCTCTCTGGCCCTTACTTCATTGAGAGATCATTAGTACTCCTCTCTCACTCCTCATTGCTACTGCCGGAGAAAGGAATCCGGATTTTGTGTTTGAGGTTAAAAGGGGGAACCATCTTCCATGTGGGCTCCCTCAGGACATCCAGGGGTTTCTGAAGACCTAAGGAGCGGTGGCGGTGGGACGCTGAGGGCACAGAGTGAAGGGAAGGCAATCCTGGTGGGCCGCCCGGGCCTGAGCTGACCGATCGTGGATGGGTGGTTCTGTGCAGCAGAGGCTGGACCCAGCAGTGGTCTTCAGGTGCAGGCACATTCCCAGGGCAGTGTGACTGATGACTCCCTGGGCGGTGTGCAAAACATGTCAGAGCTCCTGGTTTTTTTTTTTTTTTTTCTCATCTGACATTAAGCTTTAGTACTAATGAACATACATATCGACGTGGGTGCCTTGAGTGAGTGGGAGGTGGTGTGTGCTACAGTCTTAGAGGCGTCTTGAGGTGATGGGGGAGCTCCACCACGTGTGGTGAGCAGTGGGGAGGGTTGACCTTGGCACCTTCACGTATTAGAATGTTTCCGAGCTCTGTGATTGATGTGTTCTAGGTTACTTGTGCCTTATTAATTGCATTTGTAAATGATTATATCTACTTGAACTAACCCTTGCAAGATGAATGAGGAGATTAGGCAGTTCTACCAGGAAACTGAAGACTAAATGAAATGCAAGCATAAGCAAACAACCAGAAAGGTGCAGAGCTGATGCCACTTTTACTCTTAGACAAACTCATCAGTCACTGAGGAGGTAAAAATGATGTTGATCTAACTAGGTCTGACAGTTAGCCAAAGTAAATTGTCATTAGCATGACGACTTTATGTCATAGATACACATCTATTTTCATTAACGATGGTCCTTACCTTTTGTGACTATGGAGCACTAAGATATTAGTGGATGTGTTTTTAAGAATGGGATGAATGCGGTGGAACAAAATCAGGAGGAACAGGGCAATAAGGAGTTGGCTTTATTTTTCTCTAAACATCCTTCTTAACCATGACTGTCTTAGTCCATTCAGGTTATTACAACAAAATACCGCTTCGGGTGGCTAATAAAAAAACCAGAAATTTATTTTTCAGAGCTCTGGAAGCTGGGAAATCTGAGAGCATTGTAGCCTTCGCTGATAAGGGCCGTCATGCTGGTTCATAGCTGCTGCTTTCTCGTTGTATCCTCACAGGTGAAAGGGGCTAGGGAGCTCTCTCGGGTCTCTCTCTCTCTCTTTCTCTTTTAAGATTTTATTTATTTTGGGGCACCTGGGTGGCTCAGTGGGTTAAAGCCTCTGCCTTTGGCTGGGGTCATGATCCCAGGGTCTTGGGATCAAGCCCTACATCAGGCTCTCTGCTTGGTGGGGAGCCTGCTTCCCTCTCTCTCTGCCACATCTCTGTCTACTTGTGATCTCCGTCTGTCAAATAAATAAATAAATAAGATTTTATTTATTTTTGAGAGATTGTGTGGACTCTCTTCCTCAGCCTTTCTCAGCCTTTCAGTTAAATGAAGAGAAGCATGAGTCTTTTGTGACCGGTGCCCCTATTGTTCTACCTTAACGCTTTTGTGCTGTTCTGAATGTACTCCAGCGAGGAGGGACGAGGGTGATACATTCTACTACTTACTCCTGGGTCCAGCTCCTTCAGCTCTGACCTTTGGCATTCTGTCCCATGACCCTAACTCTTTGAGTTCCTTGTCCCCATGAGTTGCCTTCTTGGGCCGGTCCCATCATGGCGGCTTGAACATGCATCCATGTGTGCATGGGAAACACTTACATTCTTGCCACCCGAAAGACTGCTTCAGTTGCTGGTCTCCCCTTGCCTTTGATGGCCAATGGCACTACCTAGCCTCCTGCTTTCTGCTGCCACTAGCTGGTAAATGGACCCACATCTCCATGTTCCCCCTTCATCCAGTCAATCCCCAAGTTATTCTGGTTTTACCTTTCAAATCTTTCTCAAATGGAGTTTTCCATCTCTTCTCTGGCTGCGATTTTTCTAGTTCAATCTTTTCTGTATTTTTCTTTCTAACTTACCTTGTCCTCTTAAAACCTACCCTCCACACAGCTGCCAGAATAATTAACAAAAAGGAAAATGGAATCCTATTACCACCCTGCACAACGACCCTCCTCCAGGGAATTTTCCCTGAGACTCACTTCCACCTGCACTCTCTCCGCCCCTGAGCTGGGTTAGGAGCCCCTCTTCTTCCCTCTCTAGGCTCTTCGGTCAATTCTTCAATTATTGTACTTACCTTGCAGGTGCCAGTATGTGTGTGTCTGTCTCCACCATCAGACTGAGCATCTGGGAGGAAGAACAGGGTCTTTTTTTTTTTTTTTTTTTTTAAGATTTTATTTATTTATTTGACAGAGAGACAGTGAGAGAGGGAACACAAGGAGGGGGAGTGGGAGAGGGAGAAGCAGACTTCCCGCTGAGCAGAGAGCCAGATATGGGGCTTGATCCCAGGACCGTGGGATCGTGACTTGAGCCAAAGGCAGACACTAAACTGACTGAGCTACCCAGGCGCCCCTGAACAGAGTCTCTTTAACTTGACCTTCCTTGTGCTGGCACATGAGTGGCATTAAATGAATATCTGCTCAAGGAACAAATGAAGAAATGGAAGAATAAAATAAGGCTTTAGGATAACTGAGGGCAGGAGATCAGATTGGAAAGGATGATTCCCCTCCTACTTTCCCCTTCATTGTTTCTGCTGCGGTTCTGGGTCACCACCAAGTGAGCCTTCTCAGCAGTGGGGAAGTCATCTGTGCTCCCACCACCTGTCTGCGTGTCTTTTTTTCCTACTTAAGAAAATACAAGGCGAGAATAAATGATCATTCCTCTTGCTTGTAAGCACAAAGATTCTTTGCCTCAGGGGATCATGACGGTTTGCCTGGTTTAAGAAAACAAAACAAACAAGGGAGCTGGTACTTGTGGGTTTTCTCCGTAGGATTCCAGACATGTGGTGGGTGGGGTCAGGGTGTGAGTAGTCAGAGAGAGGTATTTCTGCAATGCTTCTAGATTTCCAACGTAGTCTGATGGTCCCAGTCCTTACAAAGCATCTTCAGACTTTTCGTGACTGCAGTTGCCAACACGAAGGCAAAAAAGAATGGACAGGATGACAGGCAGTCATGAGAACCTGTGACCAGGATGGGAAACCTAGAGACAGAGTATTCAAGAAGCTGCCCTTTGATGCGGCCCTGAAATAGCAGCCTGGGGGAGGTAGGGAAAGGCAGGAACATGGTGGCCCTGATGGCACATTTTGCCTCTGTCTGTATTTACCTAGTGTCTAGCACTGAATCTGGGAAGTAGCAGACATCTGCTAAGGGGGAAGGTGACACAGGACTCAGCAATGTCTAGGATTATTTAAAAAAAAACAAATAAACTTTTCCTAAACCATGGCAGTCACTGAAAATAACTTACTCTTGCAAAAGTATGGACTTTCTAAATTAAGAGAAATGGTTTTGGCCTTCAGTTCTTGCATATTCCTAAGATCATTGTTATATAAGCAGTTAAGATTCTTTCCTATAAAACTCTGAAGAAACACCAACATGCTTTTGCAGACGGCTCAGCATCCATTTCCCTTTTTTCTGATAAAAGGGCCCTGTTTTTTCTTCTGGGGAATCATCCTTCTCTGTAGTTAGTCCATGTGGGATCTGTCCTCTTTTGGTTCCAGGAATGGACATGTCTAAGACCCAAGACTAGGCAATAAAAGGATAGCATCCCTCGGTCACAGTGATGTGTCTAGAGGAGAGGACAAAAGTCAGGCCTAGGAGATATGGGTTTGACTCTTATCTAGGAATGATTATCAAAAAGGTTTCTTTCTTTTTTTCCTCCCTTCCTTCCTTCCTTCTTTCCTTCCTTCCTTCCTTCTTTCTTTCTGGAGAGGGACTCTTTTTATTTTTTTTAAGATTTTATTTATTTATTTATTGGGGAGAGAGAGAGAGAGAGAGAGAGAGAGAGAGAATGTGTTGGGGGAGGGGCAGAGGTGGGGAGAGGGAGAGAGAGAGAACCAGACTCCTCACTGAGCAGAAGCCTGACATGGAACTCTGTCTCAGGACCTGGAGATCATGACCTGAGCTGAAGGCAGGTACTTAATTAACTGAGCCACCGAGGTGTCCCTTGAAGGGAGAGAGGGAATCTTAAGCAGACTCTGCGCTAAGAATAGAGCCTCTCCCAGGGCTTGATTTCATAACCCTGAGATCATGACTTGAACTGAAATCAAGGCCTTGAGCCTTTGCAAAGACACTTAACTGACTGAGCCACCCAGGGACCTCTTTCTACGGGGGTGGCTAATATGAGAAAATGTAAGCCTAGAACTGCTGGAAGCCATATTTGGGGAAAGCCTGCCTGGAAATGATGCCAAGTCAGAAGAAAGCAGGGCTTACTGATGGAGGAAATCAGATTCCTGATAACATTGTGTGTAGTATGCCTAGATCAAGCCAGACCTGTAACAAACTTAACTCTGGATATTTTTATGTTCCAAGTAAATAAATTTCCTTTGCTAGCTTGTTTAATTAAGACAGTCTTAGTTGGGTTTTCTATTACTGTTTACCCCAAATTTCTGACATTCTAAGACCCTAGAATTCTACTTAGAGTAGATAGAGTCTTTTCTATTGCTATCTAGGAGCTACTTCTTATATATGCCCTTTGATTGACACAGGAACATTACGGAGGCCCACACTATGGAAAATGACGGGAGTTCTTAGGACAGAAGCTTGTTCTATTTATTCTTCTTCTTAGGTAGATATGTAAGGTAAAGAAATATTGATTTGAGACATGATACATATTTTTAAGGCTACTATGACCTTTTGAATACTTTCAAAGGGAAAATAATTTTCCATTTTTCCCTCACCCTCTATTTCTTTTCTGAGGTCAGTGGTAAAAAAAGCTCTTCAGCTTCGAATCTTGAGTTTTCTATTTGTCCTTCCTTCCAGCCTCTCCCTCTTCCCCTACCCCCTTGCCAGTCTCACCACAGTCATGCTTAGACAGCCTCAGCACCAGGGTCCACACCAACACCAACAGCTCCAATTCAAAAATAGTTTTGACATCATTGTTCTAACTTTACATCTCTCCCCCGCTTTCTTGTTTGTGCTGAACTCAGTTCTGTCCTCATTGAGACCAAAAATACTTATCGAGCAGCTACTATGTGATAAGCACAGTTTTAGACACTTCAGATATATCAGTGAACAAAACTTAAAGATTCCTGTTCTCACAGAGCTTGCATTTTAGTGTATGTGTGTGTTGGGGGGGGGTGGGTAGAAAATGAATAATAAATATTACAAGCAGGTATATTGTCATAAAAGGGTCATGAAGAAAAAAGATGGAAAAAAAAAAAAGCAGAAGAAAAGAGTAAGGGAATCAGGTTTCCTGGGAGTGAGGCCACACTGAGAAGGTGAAATGTGAATAAAGACATGGAGGGCGGGATTTAGCTGTTAGATTTGGGGGAGAAGTTTCCAAGAGTGGGAAGAACCAATACCAAGTTCCTCTGCAACAGTGCACCTGGGAGTGTACATGAGATGGTATACGTCTCTGTCACTGGGGCGGGGGGGGGGGGGGGGGGAAGGGAGAGAAGTAGGAGGTGAGGCAAGGTGAGCAGTGGGAGGAGTGTCATGGGATCAGTGTCATGGGGGACTTGGGTTTTTACTTTGAGTAAAATGAATACTGGATGGTTTCAATAGAAAGAGACTGACTCAGATTTTAAGTGATTACTCTGGCTACAGAGTTGAAAATAAGCTTCAGAGGAGTTAGGGTGGAACACTGAGGATGTAGTCAATGCCAGAGATGATGGTGGATGCAGGAGAGGTGGTGAGAAGTGGCTGGTGTTTATTCTGAAGACCAAGCCATCAGGACTTGCTGAGAGATTGGAGGGGGAGCTTGTAAGAAGAACCCAGGAAGACATTTGCCTTGAGCCTTTGCAAGAATAGAGTTATCATCAGCTGGGAAGGAGAGAACGGAAGGGGACACACCATTGAGGGGATAGTAACAGTGCAATTTAGGACAGCTGAGGAGGAAGTTAGCGATGCTGGGTAGGCAGCTGCATACCGGATTTCAGGAGATAGGCCTGGCGTAGAGAGAGATACTTGGGAATTGTTACTGTCTAGATGGTACTTAAAACCTCATGTGAAACTGCAGGTCCTTCTTATCAAACAAGCCTCCTATTACCTTCCTGATCTGACTTGCAGTGAGAGCTGAGAGCATGACACATTGGGAAAAAAATATATAGGTTTTGGAGTAGGACAGATCTAGATCAGGATACGAGTGATGCTACCTTACTAGTGGTGTGACTTTGGGCAAGCTCCTTATCTCTCTTGGTTGCAATTTATGCATCTGAAAAATTGAATGAGAACACCTAATTTTAGGATAGTTAAAACTCATGAAATTAAATAATGCCTGTGAAACTGCTGGCACACAGTAGGTACTGAAGAATTAAGTTCCTACCCACCTTTTTTTTTTTTTTTTTTTTTTTTTTTAAATCTAGTATGGATGCTTATCAATGATTTCAGCCCTGTTCTACTTCCCTGGAACAGCTATACCCAAAGTGGGGTCACTGAAAAATAGCATCACATCACCTGGGAGCTTGGTAGAAAAGTAAATTCTCAGGCCACATCATTCCAGGCTACTGAATCAAAATTCCAGGGTGGGACCCAGCAATCTGTGTTTGAACGAGTCCTCCAGGTGATCCTGGAAGATTCTAGAATTTAAGAACCACAGCTTTAGCATCCATTTACAAGCTTCCATGTGACCCCTGAGTATACCCCTCTCTCTCTGCTCATGGCCCTGCATTGATGTTGTCAGAAAAACTTTTATTGACAAAGTTAAATGGCTTTACTACACTTTCATTCTATTGGTTCTTTAGCCCTGACCTCTCAGTTGAGTCCAGACTTACACTTCCAATTTTCTCTACATTGAATAAAGCTCTGGCATGCCTGGGTGGCTCAGGTGGTTAAGCGTCTGCCTTTGGCTCAGGGCATGATCCTGGAGTCCTGGGATCGAGCTCCGCATCAGGCTCCCTGCTCAGCAGGAAGCCTTCTTCTCCCTCTCCCTCTGTCTCTTCCCTCTGCTTGTTCTCTGTCTCAAATAAATAAATAAAATCTTAAAAATAATTAAATAAGTAAAGCAAGCAGCTGTTCTGGAACACACTCCAACTAAGGGGCAACATACTGTGTCTCTTTAAAAGAAAAAATGACCCAAAACTAAAAACTCTAACACAAACAACTCCAACTTCCCTCTGTCCTCTTAGGTTCCTTATTTTAACAGTAGAGAAAGTTATTTGCTCACTATATGTGCCACGGTGCATGTATTATTTCACTGATTTCTCCCTAAGACTCCATAAAGTAGGACTAATGTGAGGTCTCACTTAGCAGACAAGGAAATTGAGGATTAAGGAAATTGAGAATGAAGGACGTTAAATAGCTAATGCAGGGGTACACAGGTTGTGCCAATTAGGGGAACCAGAGGAAGACCATGAGGATGGAGGGGGAAGGAGGGGCTTGCTCTCTCCTGCTCTGCTTGGAATCACATCCTACGGTTCGTGGCCAGCAACTGGGCTCTTCCTTCATGCAGAAAGAGAGTGCGTGCATGTGTGCATGTGTGTGCATGTATGTTTGTGTTTCCCCCAGGTACAAGAAGACTGAATTAAGTAATCTCATGACAGGGAATTGGGTACCAATCAAAGAACTTTCATTCCTCTCTTCAGGGTCTTAACATAGACCTCTTCTCTCACACTCTGGAGGAAACTAGGTCACTTTTGTTTCCACGGAGCAATCAATGGAGCTTCATAAATAGGTTGTCTGCCACTTTACGTTATTGTTAGTTTGTTTCTATACAGTTGACTTTGGGGATATGGAAATGAAGATCTGTTTTCCTCATTACTAGGGAAAATGAGAGTTTATTTTTTGATTCCAACTCTTTAAATATAAAAACAAAATTATTTAAGAAACAAGTAGGAGTTTTTGTAAGGAGGGTTATGTGGTAGAATATATTAAGCAATATGTAGGAGAGGCTAAGTATAGCCCCCCCCCCCAAAAAAAATGATATAGTGAATAACAAGAACATCTGGAGTGTAGACTTTGGTAATTTTTGGTATTATCATTTGCATTTTAAATGGATGAGCAATAAAACAGCAACTATTCGTATAAGTCTCTATCCAGCTTGACTTAAAGTGCACAGTTATGATTTCACCCTGAAAGCTGGTGAAGTTTTCTAAGCACCATATTGTCCACTTCCCTGTTCCTGAGAAACATCGTGTTAAGAAAAAATAGAGGCTTTGTGAGGCCAAAAGCTACAGAAAAGCAGCCATATGAAGCTCTGGGACTAGAGAACTCATGCTTGAGTCTTTTTACCTCCACAAAGTTCAGATCTTTGTTGCCTGCCGTAGTCGTTCGGGTCCTGTAGACTGATGAGAACATGACAGACAGGGCATTTGGAAATGGATGTTTTTCCTTCTTAGTTGTCAGATTATATCTTTTTCCTTTCTTACTGATGCATTAAAAGCTTATTCTTTGGAAAGTAGGGGTCCCAAGAGAATATTATCTAACCCTAATTACTCATTTGGAGATGAAAGTAAGAGAGCATTCCTTAAAATAGAAGGGGCTTTTTCACTTTGAGTGCAAGAAAGTTTTCCCTTCTTAGCCTTAGTCATGGAGGTTGTGCTGTCCCTGACACATCCTTCCTTCCCGTTCTGCTTCCTGACTCATTAAGAAAATACCAGGCAATACCCTCTGTTACTTAAAACATTTTATTTGTGCATTTGATTAAAGACTGGTATTTTCTGTTGATAATAATATTTGGACTGTGGTAGTCCAGTATAGGTGCTGCTCACAGAGTATGTTTAGGGAAAGATCCACGTGCACAAAGCGATGGTGAAAAGCCTGTTGGTTATTGCTTGTGGTGAAGGAACGACCTCAGCAGATAAACTTCACAGCTCACAGCCATGTGAGAGGGTATTTCCTGGGCAGAGTTCCACATACCATTCTGCCCCATGGGACTATTGTGGAATACTATCTAGTTACCTATGTTGCCAAGGTTTTGTTTATTCTCTTCCCCTTTCTTAAGTTATTTACCAAATGTATTCAGTCTCCTTTCTGTTTGCTCCCACATCAGCTTCATGCCCCCAACTAGCTATGCAAGATTTAGAAGGTCTTTTCTTATCCTTGGATTTCATTTTCTTTTAAAATTGTAGGCACATTATCGTTAAGATCTTTGTCAGTTCAGGAATTCTGTGGTTTCTAATGTATGCTTCTATATTTTAGTGCATTTGACTTAATTTTAAAGCTAATCTTGATATTTACCTCTCATTTGAGATAAATGTCACAAGCAGAGATGGGAAGAAATAGTATCGTGGTGTCTTAAGTACAGGAATTAGAAGCTCATGAATTATAATGAAACTTAAGTTATTAGGTGGTAAACTTACCTTTATTTCATTTTGCCTCAGATGACTCCTGTATAAAAGGCAGATAATATTATTTGGAAGTCCAAGAAAGAAGACTGCGGGATGTAATTATGAATGCTATACAAATAGATAATACAAGGACAGTAGTGACATATATGATTGACTATTACATGAAAACCACTCTTGGAATTGTATTGCCTCTTGCTAAGGGTAAAGCATAGCAGGGTGTTTTACTAGAAGTCTGACTGTACTTGTGTTGGGAATCCTGAAATAAACTCCATCATAAATTAAAAGCAAGAATACCATTTATTCTAGGAGCCCCTTTAAACCCAAATATAGTCATCACTTTGTCTCATTTAAAATTTTTTTTTCTCACTCATTTAAAATTTTACGTGTCCTAAGAACATTCATAGGCACTCTGTAGTGCTATTGCCATTCAACTCTTCAGTGTCTCTAAAACCAGAACAGGGGTGTCTGGGTGGCTTAGTAGTTAAGTGTCTGCCTTCGGCTCAGGTCATGATCCCAGCGTCCTGGGATCAGCCCCTGCATGGGGCTCCCTGCTCAGAGGGAAGCCTGATTCTCCCTTTCCTTCTGCCTGCTGCTCTGCCTACTTGTGCTCTGTATCTCTCTGTCAAATAAATAAATACAATCTTTAAAAAAAAATAATAAAAACAGAACAAATTTCCACCTAAAAAATTATATGGGTTAATTATAAGATTTGAAAGAGAATAATAATGTTTAGATGAGAGGGGAAAATGATCTCATTACTTGACTCTTTGCTCCATTATTGCCTTAAAGAAAAACCCCATTGATTTCATTGAATAATGATAGAATATTAGAGAATAATTAATATAGTTTGGAAAATTTTATAAACACTAAGACAAGTTGAGACAGTTATTTTGACTAATGTCTGTATCTAATCATAAATTAAAATCCTGAAAGGAAATCATATAAACATTAAGACAAGTTGAGACAGTTATTTTGAATGATGTCTACACTTAATTGTAAGTTAAAATACTGAAAAGAAATGTAAACATAGATTCCTTCTTTCGTGTAAAACATAGTCTGCTTGATGGTCAGAAAACTGCCGGTTTATCTGCAAAGGGCATTGTCATGATTGCTACGGTCAGAGGTTCAATTTTAAACAATTTGAGTCTGTAGTATGTGTTTACCAGGCTAGTGTTAAAAACTCTTTCTAAATATGTATTCCCAGGATATAGCTATTAGAGAAAGTCTTGTCAACTTTCATGCACTTTTATGACAGATTGTTTTTCTTTTTCACACAAAGGATACATGGCTGATTCAAAGCTCAGAACAGTTCAATAGCTGTTATGTGATACCATGACAAGTTCTATCTAAGCTGGTTTAAAAATATTCCTCAGGGAATGTTTCAAAGAATGGCACACAGTGACAACGGGAAGAAAACTGCTTTATTAACAGTTGGCAATTCCTACTGATTGCAGGCATGTGGCATAGCCCCTGCCCAGCCCGGTGATGGGTCAGCGTCAACGTCCACCTCTAACACAACTGCGTACATTCTGTGTATTAAGGAATGCTCTTGGACCAGCTAGCTTTTTTCTTGACAAAAAATAAATTTATATTAAGTAAACAGAAGCAATGTGAAATAGGAGACGTTGCTCTCTCTGATGAAGACTTAGCACTCCCTTTGACCAAAATGTGAGTCGGGTGGCTCCAGCTCACCGTCTTTTCCACGACCCTCCAGGTGAGACAGGATTTTAATCTCCTGCTTTTCCTTCTGTGCCTTAGTCTCATTTTTGCTTTCTTCCCTTTCCTTAACATCCCTTTTATTTGCTTTCCCACTGACATCCTACTTCTCCTTCCTCTGTTGCTTCCTTTTTTTTTTTTTTTTTTTTACTTTTTCATAGGTTTTATTTATTTAACAGAGAGAGAGAAAAAGCACAAGCAGGAGGAGAAGCAGGCTCCCAGCTGAGCAGAGAGCCTGAGGTGGGGCTCGATCCCAGAGCCCTGGGATCATGACCTACGCCTAAAGCAGACACTTAACCAACTGAACCACCCAGGCACCCCTTTCCTCTTCATTCTTTTTCTCCCACCTTGCATTTACTTTCTTCTTTCCATACTTTCAATTCTAGCTTTGTCTCCCTTCCTGTGCTGAAGTCATTACAGGCTAATAGAGCCAAATAAATGGCACCTGCCAGGAGCCCCTCTGATGTCAGACACAGAAAACTGATATTTGTGAATATTTTTGTTTGTTTGTACTGGCAATTACAAGAAATTCAATGTTAACATCTTAAAGTCATGCCTTAATCAGAGGAGTATTTCTAGGAAACCACTAATATGTGAAATGCAGCCTGGAACTAAAGAACTTTTTAAAAAACCTAAATTAGGGGTGCCTGGGTGGCTCAGTGGGTTAAAGCCTCTGCTTTCGGCTCAGGTCATGATCGCAGGGTTGTGGATCAAGCCCCGCCTCGGGCTCTCTGCTCGGCAGGGAGCCTGCTTCCTCCTCTCTCTCTGCCTGCCTCTCTGCCTACTTGTGATCTCTGTCTGTCAAATAAATAAATAAAATCTTAAAAAAAATAAAAAGCCAATATTATTTCATTTACTAAGGTTCACCAATGGCCAATTAAATTTAACCTATTAAGTAAACAGGCAAACAATGAACTCATTTCAGTATAAGTAGGAGATAATTCATGAATAAGTAAAGTACACTTTTTTGCTTTGGTATATTAACAGAAAGCTTTCAAAGGAGTAACACCTCAGATCTATAGCAAAATTGTTTTCTTTAAAACCAAACAAATTCAAAAAAACAAGGTGGGAGGTCATACTACACAAACCATCCCTGGGATCCACCCAGTGTAACTGCCTCCGCTCATTGAGAAAAGGGAAAATTGGCCTGTGAACATAAGCTGCCTGAAGACTGAGCAAGCAATAGGTTACTTTCTGTTTACATTAGTCCTTAGGAAGCAAATATTAAAATACAAATATTCTGCTATCAGCCTCTGTATCTCCGTGTGAGCTAAAGGACACTAAGTCTTCACGGGTCATGAAATATTTAACTTGGTACTCTTTCCCCTTAGAATCGCAATATTGATACCTAAGTAAAGGTAAACACTAAAATTAACACAATATTACTGTTGAGTCTCAAGACATAATTTTGAAACAAGGAAAAGAACACGGCATAATTTTAACAGTAAGGTAACCAAAACATTTATTTCAAACATAAAAAGGCTGCTGATAAGACATCCCCCAATTTTTCTGATCAGTAAGTAGGTCTTCCTTGTAAGCTCTCAGGAGGATACCCAGGGAATTCATGGTGCAATACTAAGTCATTGCTATTTATTAAATATATTCTACTTTATTGGTTGGACTATAGTTTGTGAGCTATTGTATTAAAACTACTGCAGTAAATGACCTTATAAATATTAAATAATGAAGTTATTTAATCAAAATTAGCTTGTAGCATTTTTCAGATCTGCATTAGAATAAATCTGGATTAAAATAAATATCAAGTTTATTTTGATATTAACCTATGCTATTTTGTGCTAACCTAAACCATTTTCCCCCCCTTGACTTTCTTACATCAAGTTGATAGCACACTTCTAAAAAAACACATTTTTAAATTTGGGGAAAACTTAAAGGGTATGGAAAAGTTTTAAGAATAAGAATGGTACAAGGAAGATCTGTATATCTGTTATTAACTGTATATCTATTATTAACATTTTATCCAATTTGCAGTGCTCCTTAAGCATACTCTCTGTGTATGTGTTTATGTGTATATATAGATATAAGTACATATATTTTTTTCTGACTCAGGGTCGGTTGCATATACCATGGCCCCTTTACCCCTAAATACATGATGTGTATTTTCTAAGAACAGGGATAGTCTCTTACCTAACCACAGTACAGTCAAAACTTCAGTATGTGTTAATACACTTTTAAAAAAAGATTTTATTTATTTATTTGACAGAGATCACAAGTAGGCGGAGAGATAGGCAGAGAGGCCGGGTCCGGGATGGGGGAAGGCAGGCTCCCCGCTGAGCAGAGAGCCCGATGCAGGCCTCAATCCCAGGACCCCAGGACCACGACCTGAGCCAAAGGCAGAGGCTCTAACCCACTGAGCCACCCAGGCGCCCCCCCACTCCCCGATATACTTTTATTTAATCTGTTTTCTCACTTTTGTCTATAGACCTAATAATGTCCCTGCCTCACTGGCTCCCTGTTACAGAATCCTGTCTAGGATAGGATAGAGCATTTTGTGGTGATGTTTCTTTAATCTGGAACCTTTTTACAGCCATTCTTTTGTCTTTTATGACAAAATTTCCTCATTTTTGGTTTGCTTGATGTTTCCTAGGGCTTAGAGTCAGGTTATGCATTCCTGGCTGGAATATTACATAAGTGAAGCTGGACACCTTCTTAGGGTGTCTCATGGAAGCACACAGTGTTGGTCTGCTCCCCCTTAGGGATGTTAATTTTCATCACCCAGTCTAGTGTTGTTCTATGTCTCCACTGCAGAGTTACTATTTTTTTCTCCTGCAACTAGTAAGCAATCTGTGGGAAACATATTAAGATCCTGCAAGTATTCTGACCTCATCAAACTTTTTCATAGATTTAGCAACCATTGACAATTCTTGCTTGAACTGATTTTCTCTGTTGTGGTTGTAAAACGTGCAAAACTCCTGTATGCCACATTTACCAGCTGGCACTTGACATTCTACCACAAATCACATCCCTGCTTTCTCCCTCTTTAAGTATTTATCAGTGGTAAGGACTTGTGGATTCCTTTTTTCTCTCAATGGTTTATAATTCATTACTGCCCATAAGCATTTTGTGCTCAAATTGTCCCAGATTTGGCCATAGGAGCCCCTTCAAAGTGACTCCCATGTCTTTACGACTTGGCTTATTTTTGTGAGGATTTCCTTGTCTTATGTTCCAAGCCCATCTTTTGTTTATCCTTCCAGCCCCAGAACTGGCCTTTTTTTCTTCTTTTTTCTTTTTTTCTGAGAAACCCTATTTCCTGGTAGTTGGCAAAGGTATTTAAACTGGAAGATCTGGGCGCTAGGTGTGTTGTTCTTTGCTGCTGAGGTATCTTTGTTTCTGTGGCTTTCAGCGGACAGAGCTAATAAATACTGGCTTGTATGTACACATGTACAACCACACGTATTTATACATACACACATGGGTATACATGCAGAGACACATACATATTTTATTTTATTTTTTAAATAGATGTTATTTATTTTATTTGAGAGAGAATGCAAGCAGATGGGGGGTATGGAGAGGGGCAGAGGGAGAGAGAGAATCTCAAGGAGACTCTGTAGTAAGGGCAGAACCCAAGGTGAGGCTTGATCTCATGACCCTGAGATCACAACCTGAGCCAAAACCAAGAGTCAGACACTTAACCAACTGGTCATGCAGAGGACCCGGCACATACATATTTTAAAAATCATAGTTTCACCCATTCCTCCAAGTCCAATCTACCACCAAAGGGGTTTTTCTCACCTTCCTCCATTCTCTAATTGTATGTTTCTGTTTTCACAGTGAGAACCTGGTTCCCAACAATATCGACACATTTATTCCTTCATTGCTGTATTTTATCCAAGGTGGTTTTAGAAATATGTAGCCCATATCAATGCAATGAACCAAAAAAAAAGAACTTAGGTTGTGTGTGCAGTTTGTGCAGTTTTACCTCTGCTCCACAAGCTGCATAAGGCTGAAGATATAGATTTGAAGTCAAATATTCTGCTCATAGTTTTCTGAGACTAATTTTTTTTCTTTCCCTATTTACAAATACAATATTTACTTGAAATATAATTGGATTCATTATTTTGGTTTGCTTTCAGTTTCAGATTTAAAATTTTTCCCTTCCCATCTTTGTTGATTGAATTTTACTTAATTTCTTGAATGTCTAGAACAGTAACATGCTTCCAAAACTCAAAATTATATGAAAAGATAGAGGCAGAAGCATCACTTTCTCTTACATCCCTTTGACCTCACCCTGTCTTACCCTTATTTTGTGCTCTTATTCTTCCTGTGTTTCCTTGATAATGATAACAGATAAATGTATGCTGTCTTATTTCCCCTTCTTTTCCCCCTTATCTGTCCATCTACCTATCTATCTTACTACATTTTTCTTAAGAAAATTTTTTTTTACTTAATTCTCTCTTGGAAATAAATTTATATCAGTTCATAGATACCAGTCTCTTTCTTTTTACAGCTTCATGGTACTCATTTGGGGATAATAAGCCAATCTTCTATGCTAGGGCCTTTATGTAGTTCCTGATATTTTGCAATTACAAATAATGTTGCAATGATTAAACTTGTGCATGTGTATTTTTGCATTATTGGAGGTATAACCTTCAGGGTAAATTTCCAAAAGTGGGATTGCATATGTAGTTTTGTGAAATATTGCCAGTCACCTCCAAATGGGAACTCCTTCATCTTGCATTTCCACCAGCTGTGTAGGAACATGCCTGTTTCCCCACAGTCTCCCCAGCCAATGGAGTATATTGTCAAGCATTTTAATGTGTGCCAATCTAATAGATGAGAAATAGTATCTCACTATGGTTTTAATTTGCATTTTCCTTATTGTGAGTAATATTGCATGTCTTTCATTTATATAAGGGCCACTTTTATATCCTAAACTTTTTTGTCTATGTCTTTATCAATTTTTCTTTAGGATTTATGGTCTATTTCCTCTCAGTTTTAAAGCATTCTTTGTATAGTAGGTTTATTAGCTTCTTACCAACATAATATGTGGCAATTGTTTTCTCCCTGTTTATCATTTGTCTTTTGACTTTATTTATTTATTTATTTATTTATTTATTTATTTATTTTTTAAGATTTTATTTATTTATTTGACAGACAGAGATCACAAGTAGGCCGAGAGGCAGGCAGAGAGAGAGAAAGGAGGAAGCAGGCTCCCTGCTGAGCAGAGAGCCCGATGCGGGGCTCGATCCCAGGACTCTGGGATCATGACCTGAGCCGAAGGCAGAGGCTTTAACCACTGAGCCACCCAGGCGCCCCTTGACTTTATTTATGGTTGTGTTTTTATTAGCCATGCAAACATTCTTTATTTTTATAAAGTCAAATTTATCAGTCTTCTATTACTGTATTTACTTATTGTTTTTAGTCCTAGAACACTCTCCCTCCCCCCAGGTAAAAGGGGGAATTCACTTGTTTTCCTCTAGTATTTGCATAATATTATTTTTTATAGTAAGTTCTCAGATACATTTGGAATGTATGCTTGTGTGTATTTTGAGGAATTAATCTAATTTTGTCTTTTTTTTTTTAAATGGTCCTCCAGTTATCTCAACACTATTTATTTTGAAAGAATGTATTTATTTATTTATTTATTTATTTATTTATTTGAGAAAGAGAGCAAGAGAGTGGGAGAACACAAGCAGGGGGAAGGGCAGAGGGAGAGGGAGAAGCAGACTCCCTGCTGAGGGAGGCTGATGGGGGACCCGATCCCAGGATCCTGAGACCAGAACCTGAGCCAAAGGCAGACACTTAACTGACTGAGCCCACTCAGGTGCCCCAACACTATTTATTAAGAAGACTAACTTTGCCTCAGTGATCTGAGATGCCACTTTATCATATACTAGACTTCTGCATTTTGCTGGGTGTATTTCTGAACTCTGTTTTATTCTGCTGGTATGTCCATTTGTTCATGCATCAGTATTGCTCTGTTTTAATTATCAAGTCTTTGTAGAAAGCTTTAAAGGCTGAGAGAGCAGTCCTTCCTAAAATTCCCCCCTTTTAGTGTTTCCTAGCTGTTCTTTATGTTTTTTTCCCCTATGTGAACTTTAGGATCCATTTATCTAGCTCCGTAAATAGCTTATTGGTATTTTAACTGGAATCCCGTTAAATTGATATGTTCACTTAGAACTGATACATTGATGTTGTTGAGATGTCCTAAGAACAAGAGATGTCTTTGCATTTGCTTATCTCCTTTGGACAGCCCATTCTTTTCTCACCACTCTTAAAAAAAATAAGCTTTTATTGTAACAAAAGCAGTATGTATACACTGTAGAAAATTAGAAAATGCAGAGAAGCCAAAAATAAGACGATAAAAACTTACCATTCCTTTGCCCATTCATTATAACTATTAAATTCTTAGTATGTATTCTTCTAAGTCTTTTATCTAGGAGATCACACTGTCCATGTTGGCTTGTTAGTTACTTTTTTACAGTTAACCATCTCCAACTTTTTGTGTCCAAAAACCTATGAACATTTTATCTAACATGACGTTTGTATTCTAATTTCCACAATTGGGCAGCCTATTCCTAATCAAAGTAAATAATGATATTAGGTACTCTCTAATTTTTTTTCTGGTATGCTTCAATCTAAATTAGAAGAATAAATAAGAAACTTAAATGTCTGTGGGAAAGGGAAAGTAACACTTTGAATACCTTCTAGGTGTCACATACTTTACAAAATGTTATTTACTTCTCAGAAAAATCTTGATGTTACAGATTTAGCTTGTCATATATCGTATAAAGGAGTACTCTTTCAAAGAGCTTATCTTCCTTCTCTAAGAATAATTAATGAACAGCAAGAGCGGGACTCAGATCCTGTTCTGTGTGCCATCAGTGTCCACTTTCTTAACGTTCACTACCTGTTAAAAAATGACACTGCATCACTCTTACTGCATCAGAGGTATGCATTGTATACATTGTCTCATTTGATTTTTAGAAGTACCTGTGACGTCCAAAAGGCATGGACTATTACTACACTAATTTTACAGATAAGGAATTGAGGCTCAAGAGTGGGTAAGTGTCCGAAGATTGTGGCTGGTTAAGTGTCAGACCTGCTTCTAGAACATGTGACCTTTAACCCTGTTCTTTTGAGGATATCACATCCAGCCTAAAAATACAAAGGGAAACAACTATACCTCTTCCCGTTGGTCTTACACAGGGATGATTTGAAAATGAATTCTTGGGGCACCTGGGTGGCTCAGTGGCTTAATCCTCTGCCTCTGGCTCAGGTCATGATCCCAGGGTTCTGGGATCGAGCCCTGCATTGGGCTCTCTGCTCAGCAGGGAGCCTGCTTCCCCCTCTCTCTCTGCCTGCTGCTCTGCCTACTTGTGGTCTCCCTCTCTGTCAAATAAATAAATAAAATATTAAAAAAAAAAAAAAGAAAGAAAATGAATTCTTTTTTTTTTTTTTTTAAATTTGACACAGAGAGAGAGATCACAAGTAGGCGGAGAGCAGGCAGAGAGAGAGAGAGAGGAGGAAGCAGGCTCCCCACTGAGCAGAGAGCCCAATGCGGGGCTCGATCCCAGGATGCTGGGATCACGATCTGAGCCGAAGGCAGAGGCTTTAACCCACTGAGCCACCCAGGCGCCCCGAAAATGAATTCTTTATAGGAGAACAGCAACACACTCCATGCTTGCCCCATGGTGGGTAGAAGACTTCCTTTGTTCACTGTGAGTCAGAGGGTAGCAGGCAATTTCCCTACGACTGTAATTTTTGTTCCTATTATCACTAGCTCTCTTGTCAACAAAATATAAGAACTGAACTTGAATCAGTGGATCTTAACATTTTTTATACACTGGAATCACCATGATGCTTAAATAACTACAGACATCTGGATCATCCCCCCAGAGATAACTATATAATTGATCCAGGGTATGACCTGTTCTTCAGGATCTTAAAAAACTACCTATGATACTAATGTGCATCCAAGGTTGAAAACCACTGGCCTAGATGATTTTTGAGATACCTTCGATCTTAATAGTGTATGATATTGAGGGTCACCCGTGTGGCTCAGTCAACTGGGTGTCCGACTCTTGGTTTCAGCTCAGGTCATGATCTCAGGGTTGTGAGATGGAGCCCTACATTGGGCTCTGCATTCAGTGTGGAGTCAGCTTGAGATTCTCTCTCTCCCTCCCTCTCTGCTTCTCCCCATTACTTGCTCTAACTAAATAAATTTTTTAAAAATCTTGAGATTCTATGACATTGGAGATTTCTTATTCTGTACTAGTTAAGAGTACAAATTCTGGAATTAGCTGCTTTTTCCTTACAACATTCATATCTTAGGTAAATCACTGAATCACTTTAATATTTAATTTCTTAAGTATTCCTTTAATCTTAATCTCATCTACAAAATAGGCACAGTTATGTGGTATGTAACTTTATAGAGTTAGTGGGTGAGGTTGCTTCCTAGGGTTTTTGTATAAAAAAATATGATGATATGAAAGCACATAACACATAGACTTGCAAATAGTTAATGCTCAATAAATGATAGCTATTATTTTCTCTCTGGCCACCTAGTTTCTCCATGAAATGCTGATTTTGAAGGAAGGAGAATGAATCCCAAGTTAGAGGCTAAATCATGGGATTTTATCTGGCCTGTGATATACTTGGTGTCACGCTGCATAGTCTTAACAGAGCCTTGAACCCTAGATGGTAAGCAATAGAGAGTATCCATGGGGAGAAGGTGCAGAGAGAGACAGCCAAGTGGAGGGAGGCTTACTGCTGGGCAAGAGGCTGATGAGAAAGGAGGAGCATGAAAAATCTAATAGGATTCACTTTGGGTGTTGGTATGTGTGTGCCCTAGGGAGTGTAAATTGCATGTCTGTTTAAGTGAAATTTCTCCAGGTGTCAGGAAACAAAAGATCATGGAGAGGGGAGAAAAACAAGGAATTAAGGATATGATGGAAGAGAAGTAGTTCAGAACATAGAGAAACAGTTTTTTCTGTAGCTCTCCCTTTTTCCTTTCCTTTACCACCCACAGAATCTCATTTCCATGCACTCTCATGTGCGTATTTTATCTTGGCTAATGTTGGAAGACTGAGAGAAAAATATGGACTTTTAAAAGTTTGGGATAAGGTTGAAATCACTGATGTTGTATAACCAAACTCCCCTCCTCCCTCCCTCCCTCCTTCCTTTCCTTTCCTTTCCTTTTCCTTCCTTCCTTCCTTCCTCCCCTAACATTAAGAGCCAGACTCTGTTCTCAGTAAATGCTTATTGAATTTATACGTTAGACTTTGGGCCTACAGGGACTCAAAATATTAAAAGACAGGGCTTGCATCCTTGAGAGGCTCATAATTTCCAAATTGTGGGAGGGCATCACTCACTGGATTGACATGATAATGGGCTCATCTTCCTCACTTCTCTATGTCTCTATGTTCTTGTTCTTCGCTGTGCACCAGAATCACCCAGCGTGCTTGTTAAAACATAGATGACTGGGCTCACCTGCAATTTCTAGTTCAGTAGGGCTGATGTGGGGCCCAGTAATTTGCATTTCTAGGAAGTTCCAGGTTCTCACTTTCCTCCTAATTGCCATCAGAAAATATGGCATAACACAAGCAGCTTTCTGAAGTAGTTTTACCTGATGATGATGGTCAAGGGTGTTGGGGGCATGGCTGGATGCATCTTGTGTCTGTGAAACTCCTGACCAAGTGAGGGCTAAGAGTGAGATGAATCAGATCTTTTCCCTTCTTCGGAGCTGCCATGCTCTTCTAGCTCAGGTGGTGCAGTGAACTATGACTGTCTTTTGCATAACAGCTCACCACAGCCCCATTTCATGGAAATATCTCTAGATGGTGACACATAACCTTTCAATCTGGAGCAGTTGTTAATATATATTTTGAGTGGGTCTGTTCCCACAGGTACTTAGAAGAAGACTTTCTGGGTATAGTAAGATAACAACTTACCACTTTTAGCCTCCTTTTAAAAATAGCATGCTCTCAGAAGATGTTAATTTGGTAGTGGTGAAATAGGTAAGGCTTTAAGAACCAGTCCGTTTTTAAAAAAAAATTTTTTTTAAGATTTTATTTATTTATTTTACAGAGAGAGAGAGAGAGAGAGAGAGAGAGATCACAAGCAGGCAGAGAGGCAGGCAGAGAGAGAGGGGGAAGCAGGCTCCCTGCTGAGCAAAGAGCCCGATGCGGGGCTTGATCCCAGGACCCTGGGATCATGACCTGAGCCAAAGGCAGAGGCTTAAGCCACTGAGCCACCCAGGTGCCCCTAAAAAAATTTTTTTTAAATTAACATATAATGTATTAATAGCCCCAGGGGTACAGGTATGTGAATAGTCAGTCTTACACACTTCACAGCACTCACCACAGCACATACCCTCCCCAATGTCCATAATCCCACCACCCTCTCCCTCCCCCACTCCCACCAGCATCCCACAGTTTGTTCTGTGAGATTAAGAGCCTCTTATGGTTTGTCTCCCGCCCAATCCCACCTTGTTTCATTTCTTAAGAACCCAAACTGCCTACATGCAGGTGACTTTGAAGTTAGCATCTTATGCCCAGATTTCTCTGAGCTCTGGAGGTCTTCCTTGGAATCTTACATGCATACTTCAAGCTTGTAATAGTCAATGCAGAACCCATCATCTTTCTTCCAAAGCTCTCCTCTGTACCTCGATTTTCTATTTTGGTGACTAACACTACCATCTAACCAGTTTCCCAAGCTGGAATCCTCCTGCATCCTTCACTTTCTAGGTCATGTAGAATCTTAATAGATTGGGTTGCTGTGCCCTTCTCTCTATTCCCTCAACTATGGTCTCTGCTAGACCCTGACTCTTCTGAGTCATCACGGTGGCCTCCCAGCTGGTCTTCCTGCCTCATTTGGTCTCACCGTGGGCCCATCTCCATAAAGCTGCTAATGTACTCTTTTAAAAATGCAAACTGGGTTTCATGGCTTTCAAAATAAATAAAATTTCTCAGCCAAGAACTGGGCCCTTCAAGAATTTGCCTTTACTTGCCTCTCTGCCCTCAGAGCTCACCACTTTCCATTTTATATCATTCTCTCTAGTCATATAGAACCAACTGAAGGTCATTGAGGTGTTATTGTATTTTAAATATTAATACAAAGAATCCTTCATATTAAAGTAGCTTCAAACAGAGAAAAATTGCAAGACTAGGACAAAAACCTCATATATTCTTTATCTAGATTCACCAGTTGTTAACATTTTCACAATCTGTTTTATCATTGTATCCTCTCTCTCTTTCTCTAATCTGCCCATCTAAATAGTATTGTTTTCTGAATCACTTGAGAGTAAATTGTAGACCTTAAGCTCCTTTTATCCAAGTGTGTATATCCTAAGTACAAAGGCATTCACTTGCACAAACACAGGACAGTTATCAAATTCAAGAAATTTAACATCAATAAAACAGTATTACCTAATAGACCTCATTCAAATTTCACCAATTGTTAAAAAAAAAAATTGAAGTATAGTCAACAATGTCATGACTAGTTTCAAGTGTACAAGATAACATTTTATGAATTTTTATAGCACTTTTGTTTTGTTCTTTTCTGGGGCCACTCTTCACAGGTAACTACCCTGTCCCTGTAGTCTTCTTCAACATGGACAGTTTCTTAAGCATCCAGGGCTGCGTCCAGTCTTGTCAGTCTTTCTGGAATACTCTTTCCCTCATTGCCCAACAGATTCTTAACTACATCAAACTAGCACTTACCAGCACTTGCCCAGACATGTTTTACATGGCTGCCCAATCTGATTTCCCCACATCTTGCACCATATGGAAATCTTCATTCCTGCACTAAGTACACTGCTGTTCTCATTTGATTTGTAAGCCGCTCAAGGATGAGGATAAGACTTTATTTAACTTTTTATCACTAGTGGCCAGAAAAGCACTCAACACAAAGTTTGTGCTCAGTATTCATATTTTTGATATTTTTATAGGTGTGCTCTCATGAATCAGTATTTAACACTTAAGGGTCTAGTACCCCTCATATCCAAAGAGTGCCTTGTATTAATAGAAGTGTGAGGACATGGGCTGGTAGGAGTGTGAAGTGCTATCACCTCATGGGAAGGTAATTTGGCAGTATTGAACAAAATTAAAAATTTAAGTTTAAAAATCCTATTTTGGGGCCTGCATCTTGTGATAAACGTAAAGTCATGAGTGCAAGGAAGCTTATTGTAACATCATTTATTGTAATTTTTAAAAA
Source organism: Enhydra lutris kenyoni (assembly GCF_002288905.1). Lineage (NCBI taxonomy): Eukaryota > Metazoa > Chordata > Mammalia > Carnivora > Mustelidae > Enhydra > Enhydra lutris. The sequence continues at coordinate 6,308,182 of NW_019154123.1, forward strand.
ATACCAGAAACAATTTAAATGTTCATCAGCAGAAGAATAGTTGATTATGGAATATGCATACAATTAAAAAGGAATGAACATTTTGGTACATCCATATAGTAAAATGTAAGGAAGGCATAGCTACTATGCCGAACAAAAGAAACCAAACACAAAAAGGTGCAAACTTTTGGGTTTGATATAGGAAATTATGAAACAGGCAAAATCATATCATGGTTTATCGGCATGGGGAGGGCAGGTTTGACTAGGAAACTAGTCAACCAGGGAACTTTCTAGGATGATGGAAATGTTCTATATCTTGATAAGGGTGTCAGTTCCACGTGTATATGCACTTGTAAAAATCATTTGAACCATACACTTAAGGTCTGTGTCTCAATTATTTGTTAATTTAAAAAGTGTGCATAGGGGCGCCTGGGTGGCTCAGTGGGTTAAAGCCTCTGCCTTCGGCTCAGGTCATGATCTCAGGGTCCTGGGATCAAGCCCCATATTGGGCTCCTTGCTCAGTGAGGAGCCTGCTTCTCCCTCCCCGCTGCTACTCCCCCAGCTTGGGCTTTCTCTCACTCTCTGTCAAACAAATAAAACCTTAAAAAATTATTAAAAAAAAAAAGTGTGCATAGCCCTGAAGCTAATTGCTCTGTTTGGGGGCTATGTTTTATTACAAAAGAAGCACATATATGTAAAGACATGTTCACAAGGAAGTTTGTTATAATGGTATTTATTATAGCAAAACAACAAAGACAACCAAAAACTTGGAAACATCCTAAATGTTTGTCTCTAAAGAAATAAATATATTTTGATATAGGTATAAATAACGTAACTACTTAAGAATAAGTACAATCTAAATGTACTAATCTGGAGGGATGTGCATGATATATTTTTAAGAAAGTACAAGTTGTTGAATAGAGTGTATAGTATGTTATTGTTATAAAAGTAGGAAAAAGTTTCATATAATTATAAATGTTTATAGAACATATGGAGAAAGGTAAAAGAATCCACACCAGATTTAACACAGAGAAACTAGTATGTTTCTGCAGTTTGTACGTATTTTTATAACTAAAAAACAAAACAAAACAAAACCCACCAAAGTGAATTCAGTCACAAAAATACATGCAAGGAAACAGATGTAAATATATAAGAAATAAAACCAGTTGAGGCTGAAGACATAGTTCATGTTTGGCTCAATTCCAAGTGTCATTCCATTCCAGCTGTCATTTGCCTTTTTGCCCTTTGTCCGATTGTCTTTTGTTGAATAACACTGTTGAATGAATAATATAAATAAATGATATACAGAGCTCCCATAAAAGAAATCAGAGAACATTACGTTGTGTTCCCATTGAAGTTAAGCATGTGAGTGAATCAGCAGACTGGTTGGACTGGTGAACCACCAAGTTAGCAAATTGGACAACTTTTGGCAAATAACGATTTATGTTGTGGGGATGAGGCAGAGATGTTTTCATGTGTCTTGTATTTATTTGACCAAACCTCTTTTTGAGGGATGCACAATTATGATGTACACAGATTGGACAGAATGAAAACAAATGTTTGTGTGGTCAGGCTTGTCCTTCTGGCTAAACCAGGCCACAGACCAACATATCCGAGCCTCTCTCTGTTTCCATGGAGGCAGCATGTTGTTAGAAAAAGAGAATTTTAAAAAAGGAAAAAAGCTGGGGCGCCTGAGTGGCTCAGTGGTTTAAGCCTCTGCCTTCAACTCAGGTCATGATATCAGGGTCCTGGGATAGAGCCCCGCATCGGGCTTTCTGCTCAGTGGGGAGCCTGCTTCCCCCTCTCTCTCTGCCTGCCTCTCTGCCTACTTGTGATCTCTCTCACTCTGTTGAATAAATAAGTAAAATCTTAAAAGAAAATAAAAAAGGAAGAAAGAAACAAAGAAAGAAAATAGGAGAAAGAGCTCAGGCTTTACTGTAAGAGAGGCAAAGGTTTGAATAATGGCTCCTCTTAAAAGCATGCCAAGGGACAAGCATCGAACTTCCTTTTGCATCTCTCTTTCTTCATCAGAGGTGACTGTGAGGTTTGGTGTATTTAAAAAAAACAGAGCAGTGCCTGGCACATGTTAGATACTTGAACAGGTTAATGTACCCTCTCTTTTAGTTACACTCTCATATTTATACCTGCCCGGCAACATGCTGGTATTTTTCTTTTGGCAATTCTGATCTTAGGAGTGCAACTACCTCAGAAACAAAGGGATTTACCTAACCATGTCGGTAACTTGCCATATTTCACCTACATTTGACACATTTACTTCTCCCAAGTCTGCAACTTCCTATCAGGAAGCCGGCTTGCTTCTGCCCTTACTTCCACTTTTTTGTCTTGAGCCATACAGTTTCAGCAGAACAGGATCCTTAAGTCGGCATTTGTGATAAAAGAGACAGCAGCTTATAGTAAAGTGGCTTTCTCTCTGTGGGTTGAGTCTGCCTGACTGATAACAGATCAGAAACAGCAAGTGGCCTTTGAAATAGAAACACTGACTGTAGTGGGGAAAATGAAAGGATCTTACATTTTTGATCAAAGGACCATATCTTCTAACTTGGAAAAGGGGGTTATTCTGTCTGCCAAGGCCTCTTGATACTGTGTTACCTACTTACCCTAAGGAAGAAGATTCAATTTCATAGTTATTACATTGCTACATAGTTTTAAAATATATTTATAGATACACATTTCCTCATTTTGTTTTCCTTTTCCAACTGCTGTCCTCCAGTCTGGCCTCCAGGCAAAAGGTCCTGTGATTCTTAATTCAAACAGCATTTAAACAGTCCTCTGGATCCTTAATCTTTAATGAACATTTACTACTAAAGAGAAGACAAACTTCATTTTTTAAAAAGACTTATTTATTTATTTTAGATAGAGAGAGCACATGGGATGGGGCCTAGGGGAAAGGGCAGAGGGAGAGAGAGAATCTCAAGCAGGTTCTATGCTTATCACAAAACCTAATGCGGAGCTGTATCCCACAAGCTTGGGGTCATGACCTGAGCTGAAATCAAGAGTTCGATGCTTAACTGACTATACCACCCCGGCGCCCCAAGAGAAGATGCACTTTAAATAAAGGGAGGGCATTAAATAAAACTGAGGCATTAAGTAAAACTGAGGACGCCATGATGAGTAGTAGGTATTTAGTGGAATAGTTTCTGGTGTCATTACACAGGACGAGATTTGTGTTATTATTAAAACTGGCCAAGGGAGAGCTGGAGATATGGAAAAGGCAAAGGCCTAGCCAAAGAGTCCAAGGTCAGTGTGTTTGCCCCAGGTGTCTGAAATGAGGAGAGATGCTCAAGGAGAGAGGGATCATCAACATTAGACTAGAGAGGAGCCTTTCCAGAACTGGCCACTGGGAACAGCGTGACTGGAAATTAGACAAGGGATGGACAGATGGGAGACAATCTGGAATTAATTCCCCAGACAAAGACTATATTCTGTTATTGGGAACCTAGGGTATTTTGTGGGGAAGATATTAAGTTTTTGTTGACTTATGACTTTAATGACTTACAAATTATGTCAGTTGCTGGCCTACCAATCATCAATGCTGAATGTGCTTGCTTCCAACATGCATGTGTATATGTGTACATGTATATGTATGTGGATATACACACATGCAAAGATACACACTCATATAGATTTGTGTTGTCTTATTTCAATGTAGAATTGGCTTCTGCATGTCAGTCCAGTTATTTCTCAACAACTCAAGCTAGATCTCAAACCACAAGTATTCTTGATTTGTCTCTCTATTTAAATACCTAATCTCCATTTATATTCTCAATTCCTTCTCACTCTTCCTACCGTTGGCTCTTCAGGCTTCACTGTCTAATATGGCAGCCACCAACCACATGTGGTTATTGAGCACTTGAAATGTGGCTACTGTAAATCAGGATATGCTGTAAATTAAAATACATAATGAATTTCAAAGACCTATTATGAAAAAAGGACTGTAAACGATTTCAGCAATTGATTTAATATTATTATTATATTTAATATTAAATTAATACAATATTAATATAATATTAAATATTGATGTAATATTTAAAACAATATTATAATATTGACTATAGTGTTAAAATGATAATATTTGGATAAATTAAGTTTAATTAAGATAATTTCATATGTTTCTTTTTCATTTTTAAATATGGCCACTACATAATTAAGGATTAGGTTATGTGGCTTGCATTTGTGGGTCATATTATATTTCTACTGGATAAATATTTCTACTATCCAGGCCTTCTTACTTCTTTCTTTAAGGAAAAAAAGGGGGAACTACCCAAAGCAAGTTCCCAGATAGCTTACCTTAGTCTACATATCAATGTGCCATCAATTTCTCTCTATCCTTTCATAGACAGTATCATGGAGTGAGCACAATGCTAGCAGCAGACTTGCCTGGGTTCAAACTCTGAGTCTGTTGCTTGCTACCTGTCTGAATTTGGTCATGTTACTATATCTCTCTGCACCTGTTTTCTCATCTTTTAAATAGGATATTAATAGAAACTACTTCATAGAATTGGTATGAGGACCAATTGAGTCAACGTACGAAGCACTTTGAGCTGTATGGCTCAGAGAAAATACTCAATTAATGTTAGCTGCTTTAGTGTTCCTTAAAATCTCAGAGGAAGGCTGTCTTTTACTCTGAACCTCTTAGGGGATTTGGGTGTCATATTTATGCTTCCATTTAGCAACCTCTTTCTCTTTTTCTCTCTCCCCTTCTTTTCTGTCTTTACATAAGCTCCACTAATATTAGCTTAAAAATTCTCTGGAGTATCCTTGATCTTGAGCTGACTTCTGTATTTGTTCATGTTCTTCTATCTTTCCTCTCTTTCAAATCCCTTGCAATCTATTTTTCTTCAAGGGTATATTACACCCCCCCCCACCCCCAACACACATACATTCTGACCATGTGGTTTAGGACCTGGGCTGGAAGGCAGAAAAGATCAGGCTCATTCTTATGGGGTAGGGAACAAGGAAACCAAACCCAAGTTCTGAAACAAAGGTGGTATCAAGAAAGAGGGGAACAACATCAGACTCAGTGGGGAGTAAACACAAGGGCAAAAATCCCTTATAGTGTCTGTTCTTTCCCTAGCTCTTTTAGGTTTAGGGTTAGGTTGTGTGCTTGAGACTTTTCTTGTTCTTGAGAAAGGATTGTATCGCTATATACTTTCCTCTCAGGACTGCCTTTGCTGTGTCCCAAAGATTTTGAACAGTTGTGTTTTCATTTTCATTTGTTTCCATGAATTTTTTAAATTCTTCTTTAGTTTCCTGGTTGACCCATTCGTTCTTTAGTAGGATGCTTTTTAGCCTCCATGTATTTGAGTTCTTTCCAACTTTCCTCTTGTGGTTGAGTTCTAGCTTCAAAGCATTGTGGTCTGAAAATATGCAGGGAATGATTCCAATCTTTTGGTACTAGTTGAGACCTGATTTGTGACCGAAGATGTAATCTATTCTGGAGAATGTTGCATGTGCCCTCAAGAAGAATGTGTATTCTGTTGCTTTGGGATGGGGTGTCTGAATATATCTGTGATGTCCATTTGGTCCAGTGTGTCATTTAAAGCCTTTATTTCCTTGTTGACCTTTTGCTCAGATGATCTGTCCATTTCAGTTAAGGGGTGTGTTAAAGTCCCCTACTATTATTGCATTATTGTTGATGTGTTTCTTTGATTTTGTTATTAATTATTTAATATAATTGCCTGCTCCCATGTTACGGGCATAGATATTTAAAATTGTTAGATCTTCTTGTTGGACAGTCCCTTTAAGTGTGATATAGTGTCCTTCCTCATCTCTTATGGTTTAAATCTTTGGCTTAAAATCTAATTTATCTGATATAAGGATTGCCACCCCAGCTTTCTTTTGATGTCCATTAGCATGGCAAATTGTTTTCCACCCACTCACTTTAAATCTGGAGGTGTCTTTGGGTCTAGAATGAGTTTCTTGCATATTGATGGGTCTTTTTTTTTTTAAATTCATTCTGATATTCTGTGTCTTTTGTATATTTTGTATATATATATATATATATATATATATATATATATATATATATATTAGATTGGTGAATAGAACAGAGCCACACACTTGATTTTGGGTGTATTTTTGTCTGTTAAAAGAGACTGCTTCCCAAAATTTTAAAGAAATAAGAATATATATATATACACACACACACACACACACACACACACACACACACACATATATGTATGCAAAAATAAGGATAAACACAATGAAGGGATGGAATATGACTGTAAAGATGAAAATTAAAAGAAGATTCTAAAAAAGGAATTGATATGATAAAAAGTTGGTTGAAAAAAGAAAGGAAAAAAAGAGGAAAGAATGTGATCAAGCTGAAGACTAGAACAAAGCCATGTGCTAGATTTAGGGTATATTTTGATCTGTTAGAAGAAACTGTATCCCCAAATTTTAAAGAAAGAAAAACCTATATGTATACAAAAAACCTATATGTATACAAAAAGTTTTTCTATATGTATAGAAAAATCTATATGTATACATTGTATTCCTAAATACAATGAAGGGATAGAATATGGCTATGACAATGAAAATTTAAAAAGATTTTTTAAAAAGATATTGATAAGATAAAATAGTGAAAAAACATTAAAATAAGAGGAAAAATAAAAAAATAGAATAAGAAAAAATAAAATTAAAAAAAATTTAACTTTGAAAGACTAAAGAATCATGGGAAAAAGCCATGAATTCTATGTGCTGTATTCCCGTATCTCTGAAGTTCTGCAGTTCTCATTGATCAGTGAACTTGGTCTTGACTGGGTATTCTTGCTGATCTTCTGCGGGAGGGGCCTGTTGTAGTGATTCTCATGTCTTTGCCCAGAGGCGACCAGGCTAAGCAATCTGCTCAGCTTCGCTCTCTGGAGTTTTTGTTCCCTGAACGCTTTCCGTAGAGCTCTGGAGGATGGGAAGGAAAATGGTGGCCTCCCAATCTCCCGCCCGGAGGAGCCGAGAGCTTGCGGGGCCCCACTCCTCAGTGAGTCCACAGAGAAGAGCAGTCAATCCCTCCCGTCTTCCTAGTCTCAGGCCACAATCCAAGCCCACCTGGCCTGCGATCGAGTGTTTCTATCTCTGGTGAACGGCCCCATTTGGAGTCTCCAAACCCAGCAGATTCCTGCAGTACCCTCCTGCACCACTCTTCCCGGAGAGGGAAGGCGAGTGTCCCTGTATCTGCCACTTGTGGGGTCCCTGCCCGAAGAGCAGTGGCCAGACTGTGCCTCAGATCATGGTTTAAGGTAACCCCATTCTGAAAACTCACTCCTCAGGTCTGTTTCTGTAGTTGGCTTCCCCTCTCTGAAACCAGGGAGCTCTGCTACACTCAGACACCCCTGGTCTTTTTGTGACCCCACATGTCCCGAGACCACACTGTCCCTGAGAGGGCTCCACATGCTCCTGCCCCCCAGCCTCTGGAGCCACATCCCTCAGTGGAGCAGACTTCTTTTTTTTTTTTTAATTAATTTTATTTTATTTTTAAAATTTAATTTAATTTAATTTTTTCAGTGTTCCAAGATTCATTGTTTATACACCACACCCAGTGCTCCATGCAATACATGCCCTCCTTAATAACCACCACCAGGCTCACCAACAACCCCCCCCCCCACCTTCAAAACTCTCAGTTTGTTTCTCAGAGTCCACGGTCTCTCATGGTTCGTCTCTGCCTCCGATTTCCCCCAACTCACTTCTCCTCTCTATCTCCCAGTGTCCTCTGTGTTATTTCTTATTGAAGTAGACATCTAAGAGTTTCAATTTTGTGCTCTGCTGCTCTACCGCTTGCTGGGACCTAGCCCCTCCCCCCGAGGTCTCTCTTCCTGTATAACACCTTGGATTCACTTCTCTGCACATCCGACCTTCCAGAAAGTGTCGCTTTTCTGTTCCTAGAATTGCTGCTCTTTTTCTCTTTGATCTCCTGTTGAATTTGTAGGTGTTCAGAATGGTTTGAGAACTATCTAGCTGAAGTCCTGGAGCCCTGTGATATTTAGGTGTCCTACTATTCTGCCATCTTGCTTCTGCCCCTCCTCATTGAGTCTGTGTCTGCAGGTGAGGAAGAGGAGAAGGTTGGTTCTGGCAGAGTCTCATCCCAGGGGCACTGATATATAGAGGTAGGAGTAGTGTTTGAGGGTGTCTTTGGCTCACTGGTAGGGATAGAAGAATTCACAAACATGCCTATTTGTCTGTATAATTACAGAATCAGTGAATCTGAATGGCAAGAGCAGGACCAAGTGAGTCAGTGGGACACAAGGGTAATTACCTCAAGATGATACCCCCAAAGGGTCAGAGAAGGAACAACCGAGCAATAGCCTGGCCTAACTATAGGACAGTGGTTCTCAAACTTTAGTGCACATCAAGATCACCTGAAGGTTTTGTTGACAACACATTCCTATGACTCCTCCCTTCCTAATTCTGTAGTTCTGGGCTAGGGTCAAGTATTTGGATTTCTAACAAGTCCCCAGTTGACGTTGGTGCCACGGACTCCAGGACAACACTCTGGGAAGCACTGCTCCACTCTATGTGTGTTCTCAAGGATAATGCTCTATGGAAGGCCACAGAAACCTCCAGAAGAGGTTGTGCATTATCCCTCCCCTAATCAAGTTCACTGGCCCTCAAGAGGAAAGCACCTAAAAGCAATTGCCAACCCTGATCTGCAGGAGCTGTGGCTCTAGCCCCTTGCCTGGTCCAATCTTTAGTGTCCTAGGAGAGACAGATAAAGTGTAAACACCTGCTTATTCATTGGGAGTAGCCAGGATGAGCTTGAGACTGGTTAGGCAGTCTGGTTAATGGGAGGTTACAGCTTGGCAGTCATTTGGATATCTTGTATTCACACGGGGCATGCTGCAGAGCAGAACTATATCCAAATGAGTAGCTCTAGGCGTCCTGACTGGATCTAAGGTTGTTAATACTCTTCCATGCTTAGCTGGGACTAGCTCAGGTGACTGGCAGAAAAGAGAGTGAGCCAAGCCTCCGTTGCTGGCGAGGGTCAGAGCTCATACCTCAATCCTCCTATCCTGCTAGCTTTCCCCTACCCCTGCTCCTAACAATGGCTCCCTTCACTCTCTTCCTGGTTTCTCTGCTCTGCTCAACCTCATATTTCTTCTCCCACTTCCACAGCTTCAAACATTTGCTCTCTTGACTTGTCTCCCTCACCCCTTCCTCTACCTAGGCACACATTCAGTCCTCCCACCCGAAACAATCAAATCCTTTGTGAACCTTTCAAGTTCTTGCTTTCACTTGTGTCTTCCTGTTTCCGTCAAAATTGTCCCCCTGGGGAAGGCGTACTTTTTTCTTTTTTTTTTTTTTTCACGACAGCAAATAATCTGACTGTTTTAGTCTAAAGCTATTTTGGGAGGTAAGTCCAACTCCTCCCTCATGGAGGGTGCCCAATGATGGTCTAGGATGGCTTTGGCCTCTTTGTAATTTCCATCAGCCTCCCAAAGCCACCCACTTACACATACAATCAAGTGCATAGAGTGAGCTTGCTATACAATCAAGTTTTAAGACAAATTCTTTTGCCCCAACTTACAACCAGATTGCATCCCTCTTTTTAGGGAGAACTTTAGGAGCTGCTACCGACCTTTCTGTGGCTTAGGGTTGTCCCCTCAGGCCTATACAAATGCTGAGACTTTTGAGTCTCTAGATCTTAGGTGCTCACCACATGTCCCAGGGACCAGGGGTCAGCAACACAACAATTAATGAGGCCACTGGAAGCATCGACTGATTCTTGCATCCCCTACAACAAAGGTTTCCCATGCTTTCCTGATGATAAGAATGACTTGACTGCTTCTTAAAAAACAAAATAAACAAGTCTGATGCCTCTCCTATAATTTGGTTTCAGTAAGTTTGTGGGTGGGAGCTCAGGAGTTTTATTTTTAACAAACATCCTAAGTGGGATTTTGAGAATATCCTAGAGCATTTAGCAGAGTGTAGTAAAACAGCTGTACTCATAATCGATAAATATTTGCTGAATGGAATTTAATTTGTTTATTTCCACTTTGTTATTTTGCTTTACAGTGACTTGTGCTTTTATACTTTCAGGGAGCTCTGTTTGTCTGTTTTATTTTATTTTTTTTTTTAATTTTAAAAGATTTTATTTATTTGTTTGACAGACAGAGATCACAAGTAGGCAGAGAGGTAGGCAGAGAGAGAGAGGGAGGGAAGCAGGCTCCCTGCTGAGCAGAGAGCCAGATGCGGGCGATCCCAGGAGCCTGGGATCATGACCTGAGCAGAAGGCAGAGGCTTTAACCCACTGAGCCACCCAGGCGCCCCTGTTTGTTTTGAAGGGTCATACCACTATGACTCTTTTAAGCATGCTAACCCTGTGAATTTTATCAACTTGAGCATTGAATTCTGGAATTCAATACTTGTTTTTAATGGCAGAATTCACCTGTAGGTTTCTATATTGGCTATATTCAAAGTCTTTACCAACATTGTAAGATCTCTTATTCCCAAACCTTCCTGGGAAACCACGTTTCATTGATGTAAATGGAATATTTCATCATTTGCTGATTATGAACTGTGTTTGCAATTTACCCTGGGAGCATATGCTTTATTAAAATCGTGATATTAGATTTAACTTCCTAAATCATTTTATGAAGCTAATGTAACATTAATACCAAAACCTAACAAAGTATTAAAACTCAAACACCATGGGCTAATTTCTCCTATAAACACAGATGTAGAATTTTTGAATAAAACAGTAGCAAATCAAATACAGCATTATATTAAAATAACAATATATAATTAGCCAATAAGTTACAGGAGTTCAGAGATGACTGATATGAGAAAGTATATCAGTGGAATTCATCATATTATTATTTGGGAGGAGAAAAACAATCAGATGCTAGAAAGGACTTGGTGAAACTCAACAGCTATTTTTTTCTTTAAAGACTTTTACCAAATTTGGGATAGAACACTGTTTCCTTATCAACATCTTGGAATGCTTATTTCAAACTACTGGTTTGTAGGATATTTAATGGCTATCACACAAGGCATTGATGTCAAAGTCAGTGTCAAAAAAAAGGATCCTCACCAGCATCTTTCATTTAACATTCTTCTGGAATATTTAGCCAATGCTATTTGATTTGAAAAAGGAATAAGAAGCACAGGGCAGATTATTCTTTGATAATGATTTATTACTGACCTGAAAGAATCAACCAAAAGTCTTTTAAAAATCAAAAGAATCATAAAAAATCAATAGTTTTCTTACAAATTGACAAAAACCAGAGAGAAAATGGAATGATTCTAATTACAATAATAAAACCTATAAAATACTTAGTTAAAACATAATAAGAAATGTGTAAAACTTCTGTAAAATTTGTTAAGGGAAAAAATTAAGTTGAAATATGGGAAGATATATTATGGATTTTGATCAAAAGACTCAATATTAGGATGTCAGTTAACTCCAAATGAATTTACACATTTGATGTAATCCTCCTGAAATATTATTGGGCTTCAGGGGAGAATAGGACCAATGGATTCATTAAAAAGTTCATGTGAAAAAATAAATAGACCCAAATATCCCAGAAAAATTTGAGAAAGAATGAGAGAAGGTATGTGTGTGAGTGTGTGTGTAGTCAAGTGTAGATATGAAAGTATATTTTGAGTTTTAAGAGTTAAAACAGCAGGGTGCTGGTGAAGCTTAGATGACCAGAGTAGAACAGAAAGGTTAGGACAGTCCCAAGTCAGATCAATAGCCACAACATAATAGTGACATTTCAAATCTGTGGGGGAAAATGATTAGCAAAAAGGTGCTCTGTGTGGTCTGGCAGACTGATGAAGAAAATCCCTTCCTCAGTCTCCCCTTCCCCTGGCCTCTGGCTCAACTAACACAGTTCCACTTTGATTTGTAATACCCACAATGGCTTCTCACAGGCAAAAAGCTTCCCACTATTTTATTATTAGTATTTTAGACTTTATTTATTTGTTTATTTGAGAGAGAGTGAGAGAGCGCACAAGAAGTTGGGAGCAGCAGAGGGAGAGGGAGAAGAAGGGAGTCCAATGTAGGGCTCTATCCCAGAACTCTGAGATCATGACCTGAGCCAAAGACAGACACTTAACCAGCTGAGCCACCCAGGTGCCCCTCCATTATTTTAAATTGGAGTTCTAAAAACGCAGAAATAGGAGATATTTGATCAATTGGTCAGTTATATGGAAAGGAATGAAGTTAAGATTTTATAATGCTATCATAGATTTCAGATGGATTATGAACTAAATATAAAAAATGAACTCATTAAAGAACTTAAAGAAGAGAATGTAGGTAGGCATTTATATAATCTTGGACTGGAAAAAGCCTCTAAGCATATAAAGTAAAAAATTATAAAAGAAAATATTTAGAGGTTTAACTATCTAAAAAGGAAAAAGATCTGTACATCAAAAAGCACCAGGAAGATAATTAAAAGTGATAAAGTGGTTAAATGTATCTTTAATATATTATTTCAAAAGGCCTAGTAATCTAGGTGTTCTTATAATAAGAACATTGAATATCCCAGTAGAAAAATGGATATGCAATTTGCAGAACAAAAAATTCACAATGGACAGTAAGTATAAAGAAATAGCATGATTAGTAGTTGGAAAAATGAAAATAAAATGGATACCATTTTTACTCTTTATCAATTTGGCAATAATTAGAAATAATAAAGCCAGTGTTACCAGTGTCTAATTTTGAATATTAGGTTTTTGGGTGTTTCTTTTTTCTTCTTTTTGGTATTTTTTCTATGTATTCCAAAATTTCTACCATAAACACTTACTATAGTTTTAATCATAAAAAACAAGGAATTTTGCAAATTACTTAGATTTGTCCAATTTTAGCTTTTTTTTTTTTTATTTATTTGATAGAGATCACAAGAAGGCAGAGAGGCAGGCAGAGAGAGCGGGAGGAGGAAGTAGGCTCCCTGCTGAGCAGAGAGCCCGATGTGGGGCTCGATCCCAGCACCCTGGGATCATGACCTGAGCCGAAGGCAGAGGCTTTAACTCACTGAGCCACCCAGGCGCCCCCCAATTTTAGCTTTTAATTAATCCCACAGTGATTTTGGATTGACATTCAGTCTCCAGTCTTACTTCTCTATTTCAATGCCCTATTTTTACTATCTACATTTTCTCCAGAAAGGGTAGATGGCATTTGAATTTGCTGAGACAAATATGGAGCCGATCATCTACGTCCGTGTTTACATTTTGCATTGTTGTGTGCTTTTGGGGGGAAAAAAAGGTTTACATTGTTTTTATTAGCTCCTTAATTATTTTGTGTAGTATTCTGCCATGACAGCAAAAATCTTGAAAATGTAATTAAGAAATTCTCAAGCACAGCAGGAGATTTTGCTGGAAAAGAGAACCTTGAATATGAAACTCAGCAATCAAGAGAGATGGGGACTTGTAAACTGTTTGCGAACCCTGACACAGGAGGAACGGGAATAAAGCATCGCAACACTTCAAATCCATGGTGATTATAGTAAAAGATATTTTTATTATTACTTGATGTAGCTATTGCCTTCGTGATTTCCATGTGATTTTTCCCTTGGATAGTTGAATTTCTCATAGTTTATTTTGCAAGGTCTACCTGTTGCACTATCTCAGGGAATCTACGAGGCATGATGAGATAATCCTATGCAATTAGGCAGGGTCTAGAGCCAGGAGCAGGGCCTCAGCACTGGTTGTGTACAGTTGAGAGGTTGTGTAGCTCCTTTGTGACTCGCACCTCCCTGTGTGTCCAAGTTTCTCTACTTTAACCTTGTCTAGCCAATATAAAAGCACTTCTTCCCTGATTCCAGATGGACAATTATTGGAACTTAATCTTGCTCTGAATCCCAACCATTGACAAACCTATTTTTGTTCAAATGAGGACTCTGTTCTCCATGCTCCATGCTATTAGCTGGAATCCTCTTCCAAACCAGATGGGTCACAGAGATCCATGGTATTGCCACTCATTGACTTCTCTGATCACTGATAATGAAATTGCCCATAGTATGCTTGTGGATCCATGTCCACCAAGTCAAAATCATTCTCTTCTTACGAGATGTAGCGTGGACTGTTGGCCATCAGTTTTAGTGCTCACCCCAGGCTGAGACAGTTCCTCTGCCCTGTTCTGTCTGACTCAAGGAACATCACTTTCCCCACCAACCTGTATCTAGAGCTGATTCTGCCTGAATTATGACCCCATTTTTTCCCAGGATGTGGAAACAATGGTTTGAAAAAGGAACAATTGATAAAGTTTAGAGAGAATTTTCTTTTTCTTTAAAATAAATTATGTAATATTTTGCTATATGTAATAGAGGTTAAATAAATCTGAGATGCTTTTACTTATTTGGACCTGGGGTCAGATTGACCTCATCATCTGTGGAATAAGTTCAAGTGTCACTATTTTACCTCCTTTGGAGGATATTAGGGGAAATAGGTCATTTACAGACAATTCTATGTCATAAAATAGAAAGTGTGATAGTTAGATAACTGTTTTAGATAAAGTCTGCACACATTTCAATGGACAAATAAATAGATAATGTCGGAGATGTATTTATTACACAAATCTATCCTCATATTTTATTTAGAGTCATTTATAACCCTAAGAAAAAAATTGCTAGCTTGAAACATTCATAAAAGAGCAAAGAAATACCCTTGGGCAATGAGTCTACCCACATAAATTGATTTCTAAATAAAGATTCAATTTAGATTTAAAAGTCTTGTATGCACCCAGAGGTATCTATTATATCTGTAATTTCCTTGTGGGGTTCTAGTGCCTGATTGTGCTGTCATCAACTTCTTATTAGTTGCTTTCTCATGGAAGAAGGAAAGCTTCCAATTAGCACAATTTTTTTTAATGAACATGTGTTGGGAATCATTGCCAACATATATCACCTCTCTAACGTTGATCTAGAGTTCTCTCTACCAATCTTTCTGCATTTAGTGTTTGGATCACCTGGTTAGCTTTGGGTGATGATATTCTTGAGATAAAATTTAAAAATTGGAAAAATCTTTCTTTTTTTCTTATCTATTAGGAAATATCATGATAACTTCAGATACTGGTTATATTAAAATTTAAAAATACAAAGGTATTCTCAAACACTATTTTCAGTTTTACAGTTAACCTGCTGTACCACTGAGAGAGCACGCAATGCTGGGAGCATGCTCGGAAGAACAGTGTCAGGCATGAGTGCTCCAAGTTTCAGCCTCTCATCTCTTGGCTTGTCCTTTTGAGGAGGACCACTGAGATTGCTGCCCACAGGACCAGCCTTTGTGTTAGAAGTGCTTTCATATGGGGCACATCTTCTTCCCCACCCTTCTGAATTCATCAGGAATAACAATGATATCCTCATGGGCATCCATGCCATTCTCCCCCTCACCCCGCACTTTGATATCAACCTTGGAATAGGCAATATGTTTTTCTTACTTATAATCGTGCATTTCTAATTTATTAACATAACCCAGAAGTGCAGCTGTCCCTTTGTCTGTCTGGCTGAGTTTAAGTCCTGCAAAAATTTTTGACTCAGTCTGGCCTCTTTGCTGACTTCCATGAGAAACTGAATCACACCAAGCATATCTGGGTTTTGTAATTTGTGAAAGATGGTCAGGGTTTCTGGCTGAAGTCTTATTACAGGGAGTTTCATTTGGGAAATTCTCATCACACTTTCTCCTCCTGCACCTTTCTCTACCTGCCTCATTGCCCACCAGGGGTCCCTTTTTGCCCTTTACCCATCTCAGCTACTCCTTTTGCCATACCTCATTCTGTTCACATATTTGTCACTCAGACAGTGACAGTGAACTTGAAGGCTGGGATGTTTCCTTTGGATTTGTTTGTCTGTGCCTGGAGGAGTTACTAGTACATTGTAGTTAGCTCTCAAAAAACATTTGAAGAATAAATAAATGAACAAAAGGATCCATGAATTATGGAGATTTATTCTTTTTACTCTGCAAGGGAGTAGGGAGTTTATTCTCTGGTGTTCTTTCCACGTTTATCCCTATTATTACCTGTGTTTATGCTAGTAAGGTGAAATGGAAAAGTGAAGCAATTAAGAAATTTAAATAACAAACCTATCATTTTAACTTTGAGGGTGAGAATTCATATATTCATTCATTCATTCATCTGACCAGTCAATACTTTTTGAGAACTACTAGGTCCAGACAAAAACTCTATCCTTGACTAAGGACTGGGCCTCAACCTTTGTACCCATGTCTATCTTTGGTCTGTGGAGGCCAGTCTTAGCAACGAATCCTTCTAGGTCAGCCCTTATTCCCTTGATATTTGATCACCCTGGCCTGCCCACAACAAGGATCCTGTTAGATCAGTTTACAAAGAATGCCCCCCACCTTTGATGTCTCCTCTTAGTAATTTATCTCCTGTCCTTCACCTTTAACATGCTCTTTGGCTGTAATTCTCTAGCTGTCTTTGCTATATTCAGAGTTAAGCTCCATCTATCTCCCTTATGGCAATACCCCTATTGTGATGCTTTTTTAAAAAAAATTTTATTTATTAGAGGATCTCTAGACACCACATGGGGCTCAAACTCACGACCTTGAGATCAAGAGTCACGTGCTCTCTGACTGGACCAGCCAGGTGCCCCATAATGGTCTTGAATAAAAAAATCTTCCTTAACATTTTAACAAATGTCAAATTAATTTTTTCCTTACCAGTGTCAGGCATGAAACAGGTAAGTTATTAGCTTTCATGGAGCTTAACTTTTAGTTGGTTTAGAGAGAAAATAAGCCACCCCCCCCAACACAAACAAACATGAAAAAATAACAAGTTAAGGCTCCCCCTTAGGTATAGAGAGGGCTTCTTTAGATTGGCTGACCAGAGAGGATCACCCCTAGGAAGAAGACGGAGAAGCTGGGAGCTGAAAGATCGAGCATCATGCTGAGATGAGGGAAGGGAGCTACAGGTGGAGAGTGAAGCAGGATCTGGGGGAGGGAGTTGTAGGAACGTGCTGGGACAGAGTGGGTGAGGAGGAGATTGACAAAGGATGAGACCAAGAAGTGAACCAAAACCAGGTAGTGACGGACTTTGTAAGCGAGGTGAAGAGTTGGGGTTTATTTCACGGAAGATTGGGCTTAAAATGGATGTTGCCTGGGTTTTTCACATCGCACTGCTGTCGTTGACAGGTTTAAGAAATTGTCAAACAACTTCCTCTTTTAAACTCTTACTGAAGTTCCTTTCTCCCTGGATTTGTTATTTTGCATAAGATGACAGAAAAGTGGGGAATGACTGTTGCTCCGGGATATTACCATTTTCTGTGTTTCCTTTAGTGTTCTAAGGTAAAGGAAAAAAATTTGCTAGATAATAGTCGGTATGCAGTTTGTGCTTGGTTGCTTTTAATTATTTCTTATACCATCAGCTCCTCTCTGGGACCCTTTCCCTCCTGGAGGGTTTTTTTTTAATCATATAAAAGATAGGTCTGCTTAATTGTTTTCTTTTTTCTTGGGTAGTCTTTACCGATATGAGAAAATGTTGAATGTTTTAAGTCATCCTAAGTTTATCAATCTGGTCATATTAAAAAATTTAGTTTATAGGTCCATCTTCTCAAATTCTTAAGTCTTCCCAATTATTGTTCCAAAAGATTGTCTTCTCACTGTGTTCTTTCTCAAAGAATCTACATATTTAAGTTTGTGACACTATCATCATCTGATACTTAATACTACTTCCAAAAAACTTTCAGAACCTTTATGCTAGGCATTTTATTTGAAGACCTATACTGTAATTTTCTATCATATTATATTCTTGCAAAACATTGTGATTCTGATAGTTGTATTTTGTCTGGATCACAGGATGGGTATGTTTTTCTTTTACCTTGTAAGAAAGTGCTGAACATCTTTCCAAGCTAGGACCATATATTCCTTCCATCAGCAACACCTGAATGTTCTAGTAACTGCACACTTTATTTCAAGGACAGGCTATAGGGTTGGCTGGGCATCCTGCTTTAGATAAAGTTCTTTCTACAATGTGCCAGGGATTCTCTATGGTCTTAAATTCTTTTTTGAAAGAAGAAATCATTCTTTGTTTCTACTCTTTTAAATAATATAGTCAGAGAAGGTAAGAATGGACTTATTTCTAATCTTGCATTAAGTGCTAGAAGAGGGGCAGGGAAAATGTTCTTTCTTTGGGGCTCAGCAATATCCCAATGACCGCTTCCACATAGAAGGGGAGAATCAAATTCATGTTGGGTTTACTGTGATTTTTTTTCCCTCTGGCATTCTGTCATGCATAAGAATGAGGGTAGAAGAAGGTTAGAAGTAATTATATTGAGAACTACAATAGATGCCAAGCTTTAGTTATCATTGTATTTAGGGCTGGAAACACTCTGAAAGGTTGATTTAAATCACCTGTTTTTACAGATGATGAAAATAAAACCCAGAGAAGAAAATAACTTGTCAGGGTCATTCTTCTGGTTAGTCAACCCAGCCAAGGTAAGAACTCAAAACCTAACCTGTCTTTTTAGTGCTGGTTTTGCCTTGCTTAAGAATCTCCATTATCGAGAGGGGAGGAGTCAAGATGGCAGAGAAGTAGCAGGCTGAGACTACTTCAGGTAGCGGGAGATCAGCTAGATAGCTTATCTAAAGATTGCAAACACCTACAAATCCAACGGGAGATCGAAGAGAAGAAGAACAGCAACTCTAGAAACAGAAAATCAACCACTTTCTGAAAGGTAGGACTGGCGGAGAAGTGAATCCAAAGCGACGGGAAGATAGACCGTGGGGGGAGGGGGCTGGCTCCCGGCAAGCGGCGGAGCAACGGAGCACAAAATCGGGACTTTTAAAAGTCTGTTCCGCTGAGGGACATCGCTCCAGAGGCTTAACCGGGGTGAAGCCCACGCAGGATCAGCGTGGCCTCAGGTCCCGCAGGGTCACAGAAAGATCGGGGGTGTCTGAGTGTCGCAGAGCTTACAGGTATTAGAACGGGGAAGCCGGCTACAGAGACAGAACCGAGGAGTAAGCTCTAAGCTCGCGGTTACCTTGAACCGGTCGCAGGCTCGGTCAGCTCGGAGCGCGGCCGGAGGCAGGGTGACGGGAGTAAATCGGCACTGTTCTCTGAGGGCGCACTGAGGAGTGGGGCCCCGGCCTCTCGGCTCCTCCGGGCCGGAGACCGGGAGGCCGCCATTTTCATTCCCGCCCTCCGGAACTCTACGGAAAGCGCTCAGGGAACAAAAGCTCCCGAAAGCAAACCCGAGCGGATTACTCAGCCCGGCCCCTGGTAAGGGCGGTGCAACTCCGCCTGGGGCAAAGACACTTGAGAATCACTACAACAGGCCCCTCCCCCAGAAGATCAACAAGAAGCCCAGCCAGGACCAAGTTCACCTACCAAGGAGTACAGTTTCAATACCAAGGAGAGCAGCGGAATTCCAAAGGAGGAGAAAGCAAAGCACGGAACTCATGGCTTTCTCCCCATGATTCTTTAGCCTTGCAGTTAATTTAATTTTTTTTCTTTTTCTTTTTTTTTTCAATTTATTTTTCTTCTTCTGCTAAATTTTTTTAACTTTTACCCTTTTCTTTTTTAACGTTTTTTAACTAGTTTATCTAATATATATATAT